>NC_071501.1:114887561-115190592 GCF_028408465.1 Anastrepha ludens
AAGAAGTTTAGTTATTATGGATATTGATTCAACATCAGTTCCTTCTGTGAAGGAGTGAAATTGGGTTTGTGTGAGTAAGTATTTGTTCTCTACAGGTGGCATGCAGTGCACAGTTCAGGAAAATATGAGTAACTGTGACTATGATATCTGTGTTGCAAGTACAGATTATTGGGTTTGTGTTATTCATCAAACGGCCGTGTGTTATTTTTGTGTGTCCTAAACGAAGACGTTCGAATTTTATAATGTCTTGTCGTGTATGTGGTTTTTTAGTTTTTTGTAGGAAATCTGTTATATGGGTCTTTGTGTAGTTTTTATTTTTATACCAGTCAACTTTATGCCAGTTTCAACTTAGGTGTTGTTTGTTGCGGTAGTGTCGAGTTGAAGTTGTCTGTCAGAATATATGAGATATCATGAAAGTATAAAGCGAAGATACGTATCAAAAAAATTTCGCTGAGTTCTCTTCTTCGCTTCGTGATTGAGAGACAGAAGTATGAAGTATTAAATATTTCCTTTCAGAATTTTTTTTTTTCAAATTGTGTCCAACTTGATTCCGTGAAGTACTTTCCTCCTCCTCTTCTTCATCTGCCTACTATTTACCAATATTATTAGATAGTGTGCACAAATATCACATCTTTGCAAGCAGTTAGCCAAGCATTTTTTCGTAATAAAGCAGAATTTTGCCATTCATCTCTACTCAAATGGCCGAATCTCAAATATATTTCGGCTGCACTGAGTCATGCACGACAGTTTATAGAAGTGTAATTTGCTACATTTAAATGAAATATCTCGCGCAGAAGACAGTTGATGTGGTGGAAGGTATATTACTGCATACGAAGGTTGCCTTCTATGTATAATCTGTGCACACAATAATAAACTATTTGTATTATATGAGAACAGTAAACTAATGCCGAAAATAGTTTAATTGTTTTTCAAAATATGCTCATTGGAAGTCAATATACGTCTGCATTTGCTTTAACCTATTTTCAAAATACTGTTGCTACTTAGAAGTGGATACATTCAAAACGAGCTGTTTCAACTGCTTCTTCAGGCGTTGAAAAACGTGGACCTCGTATTTTATTTTTGATGCTCGGGAGCAAAAAGAAATCGTTAGGCACCAAATTAGAACTCTAAAGCGGATGATGCATAAATTCCATATTTTGGGTGCTCAAAACCTTTCTTTTATGAGTCAATGCAAGAGAGCTCGCATTACTTTGGTGAAGGAGGACTCGGCATCGATGGCTGGTTTTCCTAATTTCTCTGAAAACTTCTGGCAAAGAGCTGATTGGGTACCACTAAGAACTGACTGTTTTAAGGTTTTTTCTACGTCCATTCGGACGACATGACTTAGCCAACGAAGCCGCTGAATCTTTATCCGAACTATGTCAATGTCGTCGTAAAACTCATACAGCTCATCGTTCCTTCGCCTGCGATACAAAGGTCCAAAAGGCTTCCGCAGAATCTTTCACTCAAACACTCCAAGCGTCGCTTCATCGGATGTTGTCATCGTTCAACCTTCTACGCCATACGTTAGGACGGGTTTTGCTCGACGAGAGAGGGCTTTACTACTTATTTGCCTACTTAGTCCAAAGTAGCACTTGTGGGCAAAAGAGATTCTACGTTGGATTCCAAGGCTCACATAATTAGATAAGCGAAGTTTCTTGCAACCTCGAAATCATAACTGTCAACAGCGACATAGGTGCCGATAAGCGAGTGGGCCGACTATTTGTTTGACGACAGGAAATACTTTGGTACTTAACGACCGCATGTTCATGCAATATTGAATGTATGCTGGTCCCACTAATGCCCTAGAATGCCTCCATCTCGCGATATGTCGCATGCCGATCTTGCGTTATCAATTAGCGCACAGCATCGATTGCTTCTGGCACAACAACCTTTTTTGAACATCCTTCACGAAATACATCCTGCAAGGACCGACGGCCAAGTTGGAACTCGTTATACTAGCGTTTCACAGTGGTTAAGGTTGGTGCACTCCTGCCGCAATAATTCACGCCGAAAATCATAATAAATCATCGCTTGAAAATTTTCACAAGTTAATTCCATCTTTTGGGCGAGATACATTTTTTAACTCAATGATAAAGGAACAAATAAAACTCGTAAATGAAAACTTTGCATGACAGTTAATACTTAAAACACACCAAACTTTTCGCTAAAAATATCGAATTCCAACTCATCTCAAGCAGTGCTACAAATGCGCAAAATATAAAAGGCAACCCTCGCATAACTTATAACAACCAAAATGAAGCAAGAGTGCAGCGAAGTATTTCGCTACCTAATATTCACGCTCCAAGTCAAGTGCAAGAACATCTTCTTGGCTGTTGGAGTGCACTTCAAGCAGTTCCTGCAATTAAATGAACATCAAAATTGGTGCGCGTTTGTCGACTGTGAAATACATCTTATTCTACTTCACATGCACATTCAGAAAGTATAGTAAATGGGGAATAAAGTAGTCTGCGTGCTTTTTTACATTTCTTTCTCACTTTTATTTGATATTTTCATATCGTTGCGTACTTTACGTCGACTCTGTTGGCTTAGTCTCGCTGAGTGGCAGCCAAGCGTAGCAGACTATTTTGTCACGCTAAATATTTTTTACCCTCATTAAAGTGCAATTGTGCTAAAATAGAAACATTTTCTTTTACGCTCATTTAATTTAGAAATTCTATTTATGGCTTTGATGCACGTGCGATGGTTGATAAAAAGGAGAGGCGTCTATACTTATTCTCTTTTTGGCTGGCATTTTTTACTCCTGTGATTTAACTTGTGTAATCTAAACAATATATATTGTTTCAAGTTGCGCGCAATAATTTAATTTATTGTCTTACGAATAGAATGCCACATAATTGTAGGGCCTTGGACCAGCGAGATTGTTTTCATGAGAAGGTTTTTTGTGAAAGCAATGTATTTCAAAGTGTGTCTGCCAGGGAGCTGCTGCTATTAGAAAAATGCTTTGTCAAATAATTTGTCTTGAATTGTTTTGAGCCTCTTCAAATCAACTTGTGCTTTACTTAATAATCTATCAGAATAAATACAAATTTCTCTAATTTGTTATAAACCAAAAAAACTGGACACATATTACCCGAGCCGCCAACGGGTATTTCCCATAGGAAATATGCACTTTTCTGTAAATTTGGTAAAAAAATGGTAATAGAACGACATGATTGGACACGATGGACCTGGCTCACCATTGACAACTTTTCATCAACCTTTGAATTATCGACTCATTCATAAGATTATTTTCACCAAAAACATCACGAATTTTGCGATGTGTTGATCTTAAATATCGACCATTTCCATAATAAGTTTCAATGATTTTAACGCATTGTTCAATCGTGTAAAATTCTAAATCTGTCTACTTGACAAATGTCAAAGATGACATAAAAAACGATATCGCCTAGGAATTATTTATTGTGTTCTCGGCCTCGATCTCTGGAATCTGAACTACGACGAGATATTGAGCATATAAATGCCAAAAGATACATATCCAGAGGGATACGCGGACGATATAGCGGCGGTCATACCAGCTCGGGACACTGAAGACGCTAGAAGGAAGTTGAACCAAGTTATGATAAGAACGCAAATATGGCTTGAGGACTATGGCCTCGCTAAACATAAAACTGACTGACATCCTTATGACACGAAGTCACATGCCACTCGAGGTCAGCATGCAAATAGACGACACGTTCTTAGTGACCCAAAAAGTAGTGAATTACTTAGGAATTTAACTTGTCTCCAGGCTTACTTTCTGAGTCCAGATATGGCATGCGGCTACCAAAGCAGCAAAGGTCACGGGTATACTAAGTGGATTAATTGCAAATATCGGTGGGCTAACACAGTGCAAAAGAAAGCTAATTATGGCGGCCATAAACTCAATTCTCCTGTACGGCAGCGAAGTGCGGGGAATTGTGCTAATCTGCAAAGCCAAGCGTAAAGCACAGGAGGCTGTACAACGAACAGCGGCACTCAGAGTTGCCTCAGCCTACTGCACTGTCTTAGACTCAGCAATTTTCGTGATCAGCAGGCAGATATCCGTCGACCTCATGGTACGGGAATGAATGGATGCTTGAGATTCCACGAAGAAACACGTCATCACTAGCTTACCAGAACGGAGAGCCAAACCATGCTGCGGTGGCAAAGCCGATGGGACACTGAACCAATTGGTAGATGGACCGCGAAACTTATTCCATCAATTGACAAATGGGTTCAAAGGAAATTCGGGGAAGTGAACTTTTTAGCTCAGTTCCTCTCTGGCCACGGACACTTCCGAAGATACCTATACCTCATGAGCAAGGTAACCAAGTGCATATACTTCACAAGACGACGAGCCTATAGCACGAAAGCTGGCTACAAATATGGTGTACCCAGACGTGAATATAATTGGTCCTTTATGGATATCGATCTAGGCCCTCCCGAAACAATTTAGAAAGCAGTTCCGGGAAGGGTGTCTCCCCAGAAGGAAAGGCGGAATCATTTAAGTGGCCACACCATACGATGTAATAGACGACGGTCGCTGTAAGTGCGAAGGCATTTTGAACCTTACCTCACCCACCAAAAAAAAAATCACTTTTGGAAGACTCTTTACTTATATAAATACATAAATATGTAAATATTTAAACTTTGATCTATTTGCTGTTTCATAAAAACTTAAAAATAAAAGTTGAACTTTCCTCCTCAGCAGTAAAGTATACGCAGTGGATACCTCTGTTTACGTTCTCCCCTTTGAAACTTTAAAATCCTTTAAAAATTAAGTTGATATGAAATGAAAGAAAGTATGTAGCATCAACAAACTTGTTCTCATCAATAGTAATTCGTACCACCACGATTTCATCTCATATACGCACAGTGGCAAAATTAGAAACACATCACTAGTTTTATAGAAATGTAGTTAATACTACAACAAAAACCATATAAAGCAAAGATTCAAACTTTGTAAAATTTTCATTCAAAATTTTTTCAAACCTTTAACTTTTCAATCAGAATTTCTTTCTGGATATACAGTTTTATAGCCCACTGAATTTTAAGTGCAAGTTTCAAGTGACTACAAAATACCGTTGATTTTTGACAATTTATTTTCGGTGCACTGTTACGCCTTTTTCCCTCCATGCAAAGCACCTGCTGAATTTTTTTAGATGGAAGAAAAAGCACCGTCAACAAGAAAAACTAAAATTCGAAAATTCAAAGGTACTTTGTAGTCTGATTTCGATATTTCCCTTTTTTTAGAGGAATGTTGTAAAAAATGCACTTGAGAATGGATGGCACTTTCATAATATTGTCCTTGTAAATTAGTCTAGAAGTGTAGACTTTCCTTAAAAAATTCATTCTGAAAAAAAAGTTGTGCCGGTTCTGAAACTTATTTCTCTTTAATCATTTAAATCACTTTTTTCAATTAAGCCAACTTAATAATTTCATGGATTGCAAAACTCTCACAAAGCGCGCTGAGAAGGTGTTTTACGGCATTTGGGAAATGCTGAGGATTTTGCAGCACTCGCAGGCGCATACGTACATACATATTTACACCTGTGCAAATGAATGTATACATATATACATATGCAGGTATAAAATGAAATGTTAGCTCATGAGCAAAAAGGCAACTGCCAAGTGTTGAAGCGTTAATTTTTGCGTCAACGGAATTCTTCGTATTTGCTGGCACGCAAGCATCTCCAAAGTAAAAGTGAACGCAAACATAGGTGCATACATATGGACGTTTGTGGGCACAAAATATAATGCGCACAATTTTCCAAAACAATTTCAAAAGCAATTCCACAAGAGAACGACAAGTATTATATTTATTTAATGAGAATAGAGGAGCAAAGTGCGGCGGAAACGGAACTGAATGAGAACAAGCAGAAATGTACCGCAAATCTATACGTACACTCATTCAATGTATGTAAGTATGTGGCAAACATTATGTGATCCACAGCATTGCACAACAACAGGTGGCTCAATTGTTTCATAGGCAAGCACATCCATACACTGCACACACACATACACACATACATACATACATATATCAAAAATATTGTATAAAATACCAACGCACACAATGGCTTTAATGTGTAGCAGGCGCGCGGCAACAATACGCGCAATGTCCTTGTAATGGCAAAACATTTGTTGCTGCTGCCACAAATCTGTTGCTACTAAAGCTACTGCCTGCTATCGTTGGCATTTTCCGCCGCATGTCAACATTTTCCTGCACATTTTCACTTTCTCCCATTACTTTGCCATGACTTCCTACACAATATTTTCCCAAACGCGTATGCAAACATATGCAACATGGATACATTCCGCTACACATATACACACACACACCCACACATGCATGCGTACCTATTGTAGGTATGATTCGTACGAGGTTTATTAAGTTTTTTGTAATCGGAGTGGCGCCGCTTTTCTATTAAAAGTTGCAAGCAAATATGCAAATAATGGCTGAGCTGACGCAAGCTTTGCAAGCATGCATACCTTTGATGGCATAGCTTTATGCGTATGAGTATAATAACATCACGTTCCTCATAAGCAAACATGAAAACATACCTACAGTCACGAACATTTACAGAACGTGCAACAAACAAACAAAAAGTGCAACAGCAGCTTAAAGCCGAGCGCGCTGGTACAGGTTTGTTCGAACGCGGTTAAGGTTAAAGATATCTAAGAATAACAAATTTGCATAACATCTGTAAAGAGCAGCCGGAAACAAGATCATCTTAAAGGTATATTAATATTCTGTTTAATAGTTACGGTAATCTGTTTCCCATTAACGAGAGAATGCAAGAGAAGTGAAGTTGCAGTTGCTGATAGGTCCAAAATGGACTGCGGATTTGCGATTGGTATATTTATTCTAAGGAAACGAAGTGGCACCACTTCCGGGTGACTCAAGTTTTAAGAAATAGGGGTGCATATCGAGATATGTCGAATGCCAAAAATTTTACTGAGGTTGACGTCACGAAAGAGATGAAATGACGAAGCAATGAGGGATTGCGAAATCGAGAATGATATACAATTTTTCTAATACTTGCCCTAACTATTACATTATTAATTCACCTTTCTCTCAGCGTTAAAGTGCCCAAAATTAGCTGCATGATTTCACAAAGTATATTGGGAAATTTCTTTCTAACTACAATCGCAACATCATTTGCATAGGCTACGATGTGCTGTCCTCTCTCCTGTAGGCTCTTTAGCAAGAAGTTTATTGCCAGAACCTAGTAGAGAGGGGACAGCTCTCCACCTTAAGGTGTTCCTCTACGGACTGTTTTCTTAGGTGGCGATTACAAATCTGCTCATGAGCTCAACCAGAGCCTCAGAGATCCTCAAATCGATCAGTGCCTTTATTATGGTGTCCGGTAGGATGTTGTTGAGCGCGCCCTCGTTATCAAGGAAAGCTATCAGTGAGTAGTCCTTATTACAGATTGACTTTTCAATTTCTGTAAAAAGTGCGTTAAGTGCTGTTTCTGTAGATGTTCCTTTACAGTACGCATGTTGTGAGATACGGTTTGGTATTAGCCTGAATATACTCTTCTGTGGTTCTTTCCAAAGTTTTTAGTAAAACTGAGGATAGGCTAATTGGCCTAAATACGACTCAAGTAATTTTTTTTTAAATGGGATGTGTCATGCCCACTTTTGGGTAAATGTGTTTATATCGATAACAAAATTATTCCAAACTGGCTTTCTACTTCATTTAAATCCGACATAAATATTATTAAGATCGGACTTATTGCGCGTGCCATCCCCTTTATATGTTGACTCTAAAATTCCGTCCGTCCGTCAGATGTTACAAGTTATATATAACTCAAGAAATGGTTTAGGTATTTCTGCGAAACTTAGCGTGAACATTTACTTTAAGGGGTTAGGGGTAGTCAGAGGCCCGAAAAAATTATGATTTTCAATAATTTGTTTTGCTAGTCAATTGCTTTTTTTTGTTTTAAATAAAAACATAGCATTAATACATGATCTTTCGACTTGACTTTAGCAAAATTTCAAAAACAAAAACTAATAATTGTAAAAGTTATCGCTGTTTGTGTGGAGCCCGTTTCCCCAGAAGTCCCTTCGGTGATTATCACAAGTCCTTGGAGATTCATCTAAAATCAATCAGACAAGAGAAATTAGTTCTATTAATAGATAATCTTGTGCTTGATCCAATTTTTTTTTCAAAATTAACAATATGGAACCTCAGGAAATATTTTTAAGATTTTTGAGGAAAAAACCGGCAATTTCAGAAAAATCTAAATTAAAAAAAAATCCTTCGATCACGCACGAGTTTTTTATGTTTTTCAAAAGGACTATACATTTTATTGAAATCTACCAAACGGTTTTTAAGTTACAGTAATCACCAGTTCAAAAACATAGTTTTGAGAAAAACGCAAGTTTTGCTGGAACGCTCCGGAGCGCTCGAGCGCTCTTTGTTAAATGTTGAATAACTCGAAAAGTATTTGTCGGATTTACTTCAAATTTTCATACAATATTTATAAGTTATTATACTTTAAGAAAATGCAAAAATAAAAATTCAATTTTTTGAAAATTCTGACAACCCCTAAGGGTTTTTTAGAGTTTTTCTCTCTTGAGCGGACAACCCGCTCATAACAGGACACGGTCACTTGTTTTCCTACCCAAAGGGTATTTTAGTTTCCCATAACCGGACAGCCTACAACATTGTTTCGACGTTTTTTATCACAGCTGTTACTCATTCAATAAAACCTGTAGGTATAGAGGGGAACCTCCTAAATACGAAGAACTTGTTTTTAATGAGTCTGCTAAAGCCAAAAGGCCTTAAGATTGATAAATTGTACTACGAATGGTTTGTGAAGGCATTCCTTTGTCAGGCACACTTATAAGGAGCAAAGTTAAAGAAATTTCAGTGAGACTCAATTACGATGATTTTAGCGCATCATCATCATAATGATGTCGAAAGTTTTACCGAAAAGGTACCATATTTAATTGAAGGATTTGAATCACGTTACATTTATAATGCAGATGAGACTGGCTTGTTTTTCCGGGCATTACGCGATAAAGCATTTGCACTAAAAGGTGAAAAATACACAGGTAGAAAAATGGCAAAGGATAGGCCCACGATTTTACACTGCGTCAATATGGGAAATCTGCAAGACCTCGTGCATTTCGTATCATAAATTTTAACAGTTTACCAGTTACGTGTCGATCAAACAAAAAGACTTGCATGATGTCTGATTTAATGACATATTTTCTCGTGCAGTTCAATAGCAAAATGCAACTTCAAGAGCGGAGCGTCATTCTATTTCTAGATAATGGGGCTTCCCATTCTCGCGATCTTAAATTGAAAAATGTTAAAGTTATTTTTCTCCCAGCAAACACAACATCATCTTGTCAGCCCTTTGACCAAGACGATATATCATTCATAAAAAACTTTGAGTTCATGTATAAATCGTTATTTTTAAAACACATTTTGTTTCGTTTGGAAAAGACAAATTCGTCTATGGAGTTTTCAAAATCAATCAATTTATTAAATATTTTTCAATTTCATATACAAAGCGGGAGCAGAAGATGAGCTGCCGCCTTCAGCACTTGCTTAGTTCTCCAATGTTATTAATCGAGTTCAGAGCAAAATCCAAGTTGACATGGAAAACTATCTTAATTTAGATAATGAAATATCCTGAAGTATTAACGGTTTCCGAAGAATCGTCTAAGGATGAAATACAATAGAAAATGAGATTGACGAGCAGCTAACTTCTTATAAAGAGGCTTATTTAACTATAAAAACTGAAAGCTTTTTTTCTGAAGCTCAACGACCTTAAGGGGGTTGCACTGCTTTCTTATCTTCAAATACATCGTCAAGATATTGAAATTAAAAGAAAAACTCACCAAGCTAAACTTTCTGTCTTTTTTAAATCAATTTGAATATTTTGTTTTTTAATTCTTGAAAAAATGTTGATTAAAATCCTTTCTTTTTCTTATATGTCCTATGATCAAAAAGTACCGTGAAGGTGATGTGGACTGTTTTCTTCGATTGCCAACGCATAGTGCACCATGAGTACCTTCCATCGGACCACACAGTAAGTAAAGAATATTATTTATCCGTTTTGAAGCATTTAAGAGATGCTGTACATTGCAAATGGCCGAAAATGTGGGCAAACAATTCTTGGATTTGCATGATAATAACGCACCGTCGCTCCGCGTCCAAATTGTGCTGGATTATTTTACCAAACACCAAGTAAATAGCATCGTGCAAGCACCGTATTCACCTGATATGGCCCCGTGCGACTCCTTTTTCTTTCCCAAAGAGAATGCGACGAAGGAGCTGAAGGCAATCTCTTTGTCGGCCTACCCGGGGTGCATGGAGGACGTGCGTGTTGCATCAGACAGCTCATATTCTGAAGGAGATATAATAAATTTGCCTGAAATTTAACTCTGTTTTGTTTTATTTAAACTTTACCGGTACTTTCTGGTCATAGGATAGGTATGTATTAATATTTTTGCTTTGGAGCGGACAAATTTGTCAGTAATACAATTTTTTTGTTTTTAAAGTAAAGGATTTAAATTGCTGTTAAAGTTTTGTAAAATTGTAATTATGTAGAGTAAAACTTGTATTGAATATTATTTAATTGTGTATAGTATTATTTCGTTTATTTTAATTTTTATCGCTTTGGCACTGGTCATTAAGCGATGTATGTAAATCCTGGCCAAATTGTCAAACAACGTACTTAATGCCAATGGACAGATGTATAAAATAAAGGGGGAAAAAAAAAAAAAAAAGTTTTTCTGATATTTTTTTAAAAATACCCCTATTCAAAGGCATGTTTTGAAATAATAAAAAAAAAAGTTTTTTCCGAACCTAGACAATCTCTTCCAAAATCCTTTACGAGCAGTTTAAGTTAAAAATTATTAAAATTGGTAAAAAATTGCTTTCTGTAGGATTTTTTAACAAAATTTTTCGAAAAATCCCCTCTGTGCGGTGCTTCTCAAACTGTTGGATAAATGCGTTCATCTTGACAACGACGTTTAGAAGCTCATGGATGCATTAACTTAAGGCCAATATTAGTTTCATCCGAACTAAGCGTCCATTTAAATACCCCTGCAATTTTAATACGAGCCTAATAATTATTTTAGTGTTTTCCAAAAGAATTTGAAACACAAACTATTTTCCCTGACTTTATTAAAAATCAACGCCATCGCTTTCTTCCATAAAAACACTTGACTAAGAACGCACAACCCCTTCACACCCAATTTCCTCGCTACAGTTATTTATGCTCTCAATTGAAGCCGCAAGGCAACTGAAAACTGATTCAAGAACTCTACTGGCGGTAGGAGGTGCATATGTATGAGTGCCAACCACACACATAACAAGAGGTGTGATACAATTTTCAAAAAAAAATACAAATTAAATTAAATGGAGGAACCGTGACTCGGTCGTGCGCCAATTGTACACCAAGGCAAGATGGAGTTCCCATGCAAAGCCAGCCGTGCAAGTCAGTGGGTTGGTGTTTAGCCACGTCGAATGGCTTAAATGCATGGAATGAGCCGAGTATAGTTGTACGTGTAGTTGTTTATCATATATATGTGTGTGTGCATGTACGCATACGAAAGCAGTGCACACTATTCCAGCCAACTACTCGCATTATGCACTTCTTCCTGTACCGTTATTAATGTGCGCGCAATTATACCACGTTTTTGTTGGTGTTTTTGTTTGTGCTGGCATATAAGTTGCATGCAACACAAACTCTGATTTAATGACACTAAACGTAAACGGCTTTTAGCTTCAGGTGAACCTCGGTAGCAGTTACCGTTGCCGTTGCTGTTGTTGTTGCTGTTGTTCTTGACAACATTGGCTGCCTTAGTCGGATTGTATTTAGCTGCGAGCTACGAAAGTTGATGACGGAAACGTGTTAGTGGCGCAAGTAATATTGAATTTGCTTGTTTTTCTTATTATAGTAGCGCTTGTTAGCAGTGCCTGGGTATTATTGCAGCTGTTGTTACTACATGCAAATGCACATATGTGTGGGTGTGTGTATGTATACAGATTACCTTTGGATGGGATTGCAAGTGTATCTATAACATTTAAATGGGTCCATCCAGTGGATTCCGCACACATACATATGCATACACACATGCATTTATACGATACAGTACTATGAGGAATTAATTTTAACACAATCAGGTATGCATGCATACATATCCACACACACTTATACACCTGTGTTCACAATAAGAGCAGTGCGACGTAATACAAAGTTGTGACTATTTATTTATTGTTTAACTTTTTTTTATAAAAATATAGTTCTTAATACAACAAAATTGATTTAACTCAAAGTTTTAAACTTAGTTTCCCAAAAACAAAATTTTAAAAATATTCATCAAAATTTTAAACTTTGTAGTCAGAGTTTTTAGAAAAATTAAAAAAAAATTTGACCAAATTTTCATCAAAACTTCAGAGTTTTTAGAAAAACTATTTTTTTTATAACACAACAAAAGTGATTTAACTCAAAGTTTTAAAATTAATTTCCCATAATTAAAATTTTAAAAATATTCCACAAATTTTCATCCAAATTTCAAACTTTAAAGTCAGAGTTTTTAGAAAAATTAAAAAAAAATTCAGCAAATTTTCATCAAAATTTCAAACTTTGTAGTCAGAGTTTCCGGAAAAGCTAAAAAAAAATTCAACAAATTTTCATCAAAACTTGAAACTGTGTAGTCAGAGATTTTAAAAAAGTTAAAAAAAAACTCTAAACATTTTTATCAAAATTTATAATTTGTAGTCAAAGTTTTTAGAAAAACTATTCTTTTATAAAAAAAGTTTCATAACATCTACAACAAAATTGATATAACTCAAAGTTTAAAACTTAATTTCCCAAAAACAAAATTTTTAAACTATTCAACAAATTTTCATCAAAAGTTCAAACTTTTTTTAAAACTTTGACTACAAGTTTTGAGAAAAATTAAAAGAAAATTCTACAAGTTTTCATCAAAATTTCAAATCTTGTAGTCAGAGTTTTAGAAAAACTTTTTTTTATAAAAGATAGTTCATACTACAACAAAGGCCATATGATTCAAAGCTCCAAACTTTCTCGAAATTCAGAAAACTTCGTGCAATTTTCATCAAAATTTCCAGTTCTTAATCAGAAAATTTAGAAAATTTTTAAGCGTGTGAGATAAACCAATTTAATAACTTTTCTTCTAAAATAACTACAAAATATTGAGTTGTTCTATGATGTATTTAAATGTGTGCACAAACTAGCGGTAGTTTAAATTTACTTTGTCTTTTGCATCAAGTCACGTTTCATTGCTGCTTGAAATTTGAGTTTCTTGAAGGAAACAATCATAAGGGACAAGTGCTTTTATTAAGATCTTATGGCTAATCATAAGTTCTGGGATGATGAGTAGCAATCCATCATTTTTAGTGAAAATGAAAAGTGAATGTAAAAAATATTTAAACTCGATTGGCAGAAGTGTTGGAGAGACATTTGCGCGCTACGACAAACACATCATTCCAGAAACTTCCACGGTGGCGTTCTTATGCCCTGAGGTGTTTTTAACTACCGTGGCATGACCCTACTTAGTTTTATTTCGTATAAGATGAACGCAGAAAGTTACGTAGAGCTCTGGGATAATGATTTTATTGAATTTTGCCAAACAATTTCATGGTGAGTCTTGGAGGTATCAACAGGACTATGATTCAATCCACGGCGCTAAGCGTACAAAGGAGTTTTTCGGGTCGAAAAATATTCCAATGCTGAAGTGGCCCGCAGTTAGTCAAGGCGAAGAAAGCAGTTGATTAGCTACTCACTTGAGTAATAACTGTTAAGAAAGTAAATGTTTACTCCGATAGCCAAGCGACTTTAGAAGCCTAGGCTCAATTATGGAAACTAGTCAGGGAATGTCTGATTTCACTTTCGATTGCATCCGAATTCTTGGACATGAGGCTAATCTGGGTACCTGATCATAGTGGCATTGCGGGAAACTGCGAAGCGGATGAGGTGGCCAGACAAGGGACCAGTGAGGTAGTTTCCCCACCAAAGTTCAGGATCTGTATCCCCTTGTAAACCTCCGCTCTACTCTTGAAACGATGGGCTTCGGGTCAACTCAGCGACCCAGCGCACAAGCTAGTAAGGTCGCGAAATCCTTCTGGCCACGTGTGGATCGGAGGCGTTCGAGGGATATTGTGGAGATGAAAAAACCTCAGCTCTCAAACTTCGTGGTTGCCCTCACGGGACACTATCCGGGAGGTATGCATGCCATGAGACTTGGAATTCTTCGAGTCGTTTTTGTGTCAGCTATATGGAGGATGAGGTGGAATCATTTCCTCCTCTTTCATTTTTTTTTAGAATTAAGTGCAGCAATTATTTACATATAATTGTTTCTCTTTAAATGAATTAAAAAAAATAAAGAAATATTTAACCTCTGATTATTTTATTACAAAAAATTTTGTTCAGTGTACAATATCAGTTTGAAGTGGCTGAAAATCGCCTGGGTTTTCAATTTTTTGTTTCTGGAGGTCTTGTGCATTTCTCCACATACAAAAAATTCTTGGTACTCGTTAAATGGAAGAAAATACGTAGCATCGTCAACGAAATAAAAAAAAACTATCAAAAATGCGAATTGTAGCCACTTGAAGCGTGTACCAAAATTTAATGTACTACAAAATTGCATATCTTGAATTTTTCTAAAACTTCTGACTACAAAAATTGAAATTGTGATGAAAATTTTTTAAATCCTGAAAATTTGAATCTTTCAGTTAAATGGTTTTAGTTGTAGTATGAACTGTATTTTTATACAAAAATATAAAATAAAAAATTTAAGTTAATAGCCAAAACCTCGCAATATGTCGCGCTGCTATTATTGCGAACACGTGTGTACTTATAAATATTTGCTGCGATTATCGCCAGAAGTGATTGAGCTGGTGGGTGTGCGTGACTACAAAAGCGGATGGTTGACATTTTATTTAGTCCATATTGTCCGGTAGGCGTAAACACCTCCACGCCTCATTTAGCGCTTGGCTGCTTGGCTGCTTGCATTGGTAGTTTGCTATGTTTGGCGTAAAGTAGCGCAACAGCCGCTAGGTAGGCAGTTTATTCTTGTCTCTCGTCTATTATTACTGCAGGTTGTTTGGTGCTCGTAGTTAGGGGGGATTTTAGTTTGTAATTGAATATATTTTATTAATGTCTTTCAAATGAATATAAAATTAGTTCAATGTAGAGGAGTTGATTGAGGAGCAACTGGCATTTCCAAGTACCCACAATTTATTTGCGTTTGAAATAGTTAGAATTAGAATTATGAATTATATTATCGATGTAAAATATTAGTTTTATGACACTCCTATGCAATGTGAAGAGAGCAAAGTCATAGCATAATAAGCTAAACCTAGTTGTTAAGCAAATTTTTGGTAACATAACAAATAGAAAACGATAGCTGGCGTGAGAGTAACGAGATTGGTGCTTAGACCCTTTACTGGGTGCTTAGTCGAGCTCCTCCTCCTATTTGTAATTTGTGCTGATGTTGTTCCACAAACTTTTTTTTTGTTTTTTAGTTTTTTTTCGTTTTTTTTTTTTATTTTTGTGTTTGAGTTCATATCATTTCACATTCAGTATAAAAACTACCTGCCTTTGTATGATCGAAACAGTGACGAAAGCCTTCTTCTGTTAGCTCTTTCAGTACGCGAGACAGTTTGCATTTCATGGATTTAAAAAGATTAACGTTTCCGTAATTTTGTGTCAAAATGTCAAGCAAATTAGGGGAAAGCTGAGGAAGTTATAGAAATTTTACTGAAAAAATGTAGCACAGGCAACTTGGTACTAGTGAGGCTTTAGACTCATTCGATTGGTTTTTTTACCGATTCTTGTGTTTTTTGCATATTTAGTATACTCAGTTCTCATTCCTCTTTTACCTCCGATCACGGACCGATAAAAATCACAAGGCCAAGCCCAACGATTATAAGCTGGATGGTCTAATACTGGTATGCCGTAGTTGGCTATAAACATCTTGACAGACAATGCGGAAAGAGATCATGCATTGTCTTGGCATAGAACCCATTACTTGCGCTAATACAATTCAGGTCACTTTCTTTTCATTACTGCGTAAACGGAGTTCAGCAAAAATCTGAAGCTAGTAATGCACGGATACCTAACTGATGATCATATCGAACAAGATTACTATTTTTTCGATATTTTCAACCACGTTTGAGGTAAAAGAGCACTTTCTCAGCTATTTGAAGCCTCTGAAAATCACAGTCATAAACATTCATTATCTGACGCCTTCTTCTATAAGTTTTAAACTTCAATGGCGAGTTATCCAGATTTATTGAGAAATTTCAATACAATTCATAGCTTATTGTTTCGCTTACACTAAACATGGCGCAGCAAAGAAAAAATAATGATTTTAGTGAAAGAGATACTGCAGATATTCCGGGAGCAGATGTCCCATTAGATCATAATTTGTTATAAGCAAAAATCTCTGCAAAATTATCTGTGATAAAAAAGAAACCAAAGCAACAAAAACTAGATTTAATAAAATTAAAAGAAGACGAAAATACCAAAAGTGTGTTAACAACCAAAATCAATGACGAGCTCCTCAGCATTAGGTTAAATTCTAACACTGAAGACGCGGAAAGATTGTGGGAGCGTCTTAAAACGGTACTTAATACTCTTTCGTTGAACCATCTAGGTAAAAAACGATATGAAATTAAAAACAAGTGCATAACGGATGAAATAATTACGTTAATGGAAGAAATTAAATTACAAAAATAAAAATAAAAATTGATACAGAGAACTTAACTATGAGATTAGACGCAAAATACGTGATGCAAAGATTGGTTGGATGAACAACCAGTGTGAAGAAATTGAAAGACTACAAAAACTACATGACAATTTCAATCTTCACAAGAAACTTAAAGAAACTACCGGAATGTATCGCAAAATTATGTCAAATTTTTTATTGAATGAAAATAATGAAGTTGTGTTAGATCTTTGTGAGAAGAAAAAGATCTGGCAAGAAAACATTTATTCCCTTTTCTCGGACACTAATAGATCTGCGTATCAGTCAGCACCTATTGAAAATGTATCAGGACCTGTTATAACAAAAGACGAAATAAAAAATGCCATAAAAAGATCCAAGGATAATAAAGCAAAGGCCCAGATGAGCTTCCTTCTGAAATCCAGAAATTAATAAGTGCCGAAAATATAGAAATCCTCGAAATAATTTTCAACTATGTTTACGACACGGGGGGAAAAAATACTGGCTTAGATCTACTTTTATTGCGCTATCAAAGAAGAAATGTGCAAATAATTGTTGCGATTAGAGACTTATAAGCTTGATGAGTCATTCATTAAAATTTTTTTTGAAAATTATTCATAAAAGAATTTACAAGAAGTGCGAATCAGCAATGGGAGGAACACAATTCGGATTTAAAGAAGGCATGGGCACACGTGAAGCGCTATTTTGTATTCAAGTATTAGTTGAAAATTGCAGAGACGTCCAAAAAGATGTGTTTATGTGTTTCATAGATTATGAAAAAGCGTTTGATACTGTTCAGCACGATAAGCTCATTGAGATTCTACAAAACATGAATATCGATACAAAAGAAATTCAATGTATACGCAATCTTTATTGGCAGCAAACTGCAGAAGTTAACATAAACAACGAAACTACAGACGTTATACCTATACTAAGAGGGGTTAGACCAGGATGTATTCTCTCATCATAACTACTCTTATCAGACAGTCTAAGTGAACTACAGAAGCTGATCAATGGTGTTACGCGTTGCAGTAAACATTTCGTTTTAAAAATCAATATTAATAAAACTAAATATATGATTATCAGCAGAAAAAACACCTATGTTGACACAAGCTTAACAATTAATAACATGCTCATAGAAAAAGTAAAAAATTTCAAATACTTAGGTTACTGGATTAACGAAAATTGGAATTCTTCAAAAGAAATAAAAGCTCGAATTGAAATTTCTAGGGCTGCATTCCATAAGTACAAAAAGGTTCTTAATAATCATTACTTTAATATTAAATTACAAATTCGATTCGTTAAATGTTACGTGTATTTCTGTATGCTATGGAGATATGGACCATTAAAACCACTGAAATGAATAAAATAGAAGCATTTGAAATGTGGATATATAGAAGAATTCTAAGAATACCCTGAACAGATAGAGTAACAAATGCTGAAGTATCGCGTAGAATTCAGCATGATCGACAATTACTAACCACCATAAAAAGAAGAAAAGCTGCGTATTTGGGTCATATTATGAGAAACGACAAATATCATGTACTTCAACTAATCCTGCATGGAAAAATATAAGGCAAACGAGGCATAGGCAGAAAACAACTATCCTGGCTGAGAAATATAAGACATTGGACTGGAATCGGCAATATAGGAACTTTATTGGAGACAGCGAGAAATCGAAACCTTTATCATGAAATTATAACAAATTTATATTACGTAAAATATTTTTGTAATTCTATATTTAATTGTAATAAATATTGTATAAATTGTATGATCGGCTATATTCGGAATCGAATTGGCAAATAAAGAAGAGGAAGATACTGCATGGGGAAGAGAAAGATTCGCACCAAGCAGCTAGTTATTTCTGGTATTTGGCGCTTGGGCATCTGTTCTAACTATAGCAAAGTTAAATACTGTCATTCCTTATAAGTTACTCTCCATTCCTTTTATTTTTTGGGTCGGAATACCTCATACTCATAGACGTTTGCTAATAAATCCTAAATTGTAAACAATAAAATGTTTAACATTTCTCTTTCTAACTCTCATTTGTCTTCAATATTATGCGTGTTCCTACCCGAATACGTAAATTTTTCTACTCTAAATAGGAACGTAAAAAATTCAGACACATTGCCGAAGTTGCTAAAACCAGCTATGCTTCTAATGCTTCTACGAGTATTGTTCTGTAAAGCTTTAAATCAACTAAATTTATTCTCGAGTTTTTTAGTCAATGATTTCTATTCTACTCGATGAGCTTTTTTTAAGTATAATTTTACGGCTATAACAAAAAAATTGGTTTATTTATTAAGGTTGCTATAAAAACTTAGTTAACAACTTTTTTGTAAATCAACAACCTTATTTCAAGGGAAAAAAAATGTTTCGCATAACTATAATCAAACTTTCTTTTCAGGTATCTATTAATCCCGTCTGAACACGATTCCAACGATTAAAATTATTAAATACAGTGAGTAAATAACAAAATTAATTATGTCTTTCCATGAATATTTATGATTTTAGGTATGAATAAACAATTTTTGTTGATAAAGCACAGTAACGATCTAAAAATATCGCAAGTTTCACAAATAGAAACAACCAATAAATTCGCCCTCTGCTTCGATGCTCCATTCTGTACGCTTGCCCAAGTTATCAAACGAAATATGTAATCCCATATAAGATTGCTGTTTATGGTAATGATTAAAATGGATTGTATGGCCTCAATGGATTTATGATGATTTCCTTTCAATGCGGTTCGTCAAGCGATATATATTTGTAGCAGGACGTCAAAAGCAGGCTAGCAGTGGCAAGACTGCGATTTAATTTCTAATAAATATAAATACTGTTTTTCATATGTCTCCCATGCGCATCTACAGCATCAAGTGTAGATCTTTAAAGATAATCATTAAATATGTGCAAAACTTTTAATATATTAAATATATAAAATAATTACAAATAAAAATTCCAACTAATAAACCTTTATAATAATCGGAGTTACAAATTCACCGTAAACTCGTAATATTTCAGTAGATTTTTCCCCCAATTTCAAGCCTTTTTCTTTACTAAATTTTACGCAATTTAACACCATCCTTGCTGTTGTCATGACTTTAGCTTTCTTAATCGTAATATTACGAAAATCCGCCCGGCTTCAAATACCACTAATGCCCGATATCAGCTACAACGTTTCAATGCAATAGAGCAACGCACACAAATTCATTTCTACTTATGCATCTCTTTATATTTAGTTATTGCTTCTGCTTTCGCTTATTTTCCACTGCTCGTAGTTTGATTTTTATTATTTTTATCTTCAATCTGTTTTTGCCAACAGCTCTGTTCAGGCGAAGGCGTACACCAACATCAACGTTGCGTATCCGCCCCAGTGCCTGCCTCCGAGGAAGATTATTTAAATTTATTGTGACGTTATCCACGGTGAGTTGGCAAAAGGCAGTCGACAATGGCACTAGAAAGTTAAAATAGAAGATAAAATAAATTGGTCTAGACATGAGTTGCCTGTCTATTTAACAAATATTTAAGTAATGTAGGTAATGTGACGCGCTGCTTTGCCTTGCAATGTCAGTGCCGCTTGAGCGCTCAAGTAAAGCGCTCAAAGTAAAAAGTCATTAATGACTTGAGCGTGTACACATAAAGATACCTTAAGATATACATATATTTATATGCATGAAATGGAAAGGAAAAGTTGGGGGTTTGAGCTTCGATCTAAAAGATAGGGCATTGCATTCGAGAGGAAGATACATTGGAATTTCCGGAAATTGGTCACTGAAACGGTGGAAGTCAAAGGCTGCTCGATCTACAGTGAGCATTTGTTGCATTGAGCATCGGCCACACCGATACCACGTATAACCCTGTGTTATGGGACCCATATGAACTGGATACTCTTGTGCACTCCCAACAAATTTAATGTCTCAATGCACTGAAGAAGAAGAATGGCGATTCTTTCTGTGTGTAGGCAGGTGGCCGTTTGGATATGAATTACCTGTATATGTCCCATATAACAATGTAAATTTTTTAGACTGGAGTTTATCGGATCTCTCAGTAGCAGTTCTTAATGAGGATGCAATATAAAATGCAGGATATAATCGCAATTATTGGTTTTGTTTTTAAAGTAAACCTGTTAAGTTAATTAAAGAAAAATACTCCTAATTTCACCAAACTAAATCCGATAGATTACCCGTAGGAATAAGAGTGTGAACGCTTAAAAGTATTTGCAGGTTTGGTATGCGGGAAAGTCAATCGTTCGATTTGTTTGAATTAATTTAATAAAGAAAACAGGAAGAAGAAAGATTGTCAAGCTGACAATCAACAAATAGTGCTGCCAACCCAGACATTTAGCTACACTTATTTAAGGGGTTACATACATCCAGCAACGCCAAAAATGAGCTAAAAAACTATTTTAGAAGGGATGACAATAGAAATAAATATAAAAAATTTTATACACTATTTATTAATACTTAAACTTAATAAAAAAATGTATTTTAATTTTTCTTTGCAAAAATTAGTATATAAAAAATCACGTGACCCAAAGCACAATGAAAAAAAAGTTGCTCCACGATCTGCATCATTTATCCTTGAAATATTGATGGATCTGTAAAAGGTAAAAAACTTCTTGGAAAATAAATTTGTAGTTATAGTCTATCGGGCCGTATTTTGAAATATCGAAACATTTTGCAATTTACGGCATTAAAAAGAAGTATGCGTTTTACGTCATAAATGTGACACTTTAATTATCTTTAAAACTTTTTTAAATAAATATATCAAAAATAAAAAAACCGTATAAAAAAGTTGTAAGAACTGTATGAGTTATCATGCGGACCGTGCCGAAAAAAGGAGTTTTGAAAAAATCGAGTTCAAACTTTCAAGTGCAGTTCGTAACGGCCAGCTGCCTCAAACGAAGGACAACTACCTGTGCGCATCAAACTCTCGTCGGGCAGTTACATTTTCTACCATAACTTTGTATCTATGGGGAATTTTTACAATCGACTTCCACAGAAATACGCCTAACTACTATAAAAAATAATAATCTGTAAAAAAATCGATTTTTTGAGAATTCTGGACGTATGTAACCCCGTATATGCCGACCACCTTGAACTGCTATTCAAAACCTACTTAAAATGCTGCGATAAATTTATGTACAATTAACATTTAAACAGAAAAAATGTCTATCTTTCTTTTTAAAGTTTTGCGTTGGTCGAAATCCCTTCATGCGTCGCTGAAAGTCTACGAGATATTCATCTCGCTATCGCTTCCAAAAATGTTAACTTATCGATGTGATTATTTGCCACTGTTGATAAAATATTCCTTTAAAAACTTCTAAGTCAGGATCCGGTAGACTTTCTAATGGTTAACCAATTATAAAATTGTTCGATCTTAACATTTCAAAATCGTTGACGTCAGAGGGTATCCAACAAATAGGTCGAGAATTTACGCAGGCTTCATTCTCTGTGACAACTGTTGTAAATTTTTCATACCTGAGAAGAGTAGAGTCTAAGACGCGTTTGAAGTGGTATTTAATGCGCTCCCAGTAACCACCCATATGCGGAATGCCTGAAGGGTTAAAGTGCCAAGTAGTTTGAGTATCAACAAAGTAGATGTCAGCCTCACGTCGCCAATGAAGCACTCGAATGCAGTACGCAACTCCCTTTCGCCACCGTCAGAATTGGTGCCGTTGTCGAAAAAAATGTGTTAGCAATAGCCTCTGCGTTGGGTGAGGACCTGAAAGGCGGCGATAAACTGAAGAGAAATCTTCTGCCAACTCCTAATGCATCGCCCTTAAAAAAAGATTTCGAGAGACCCTCTAAATTCAGCGAAAATCGACAAGCACAGCGACCTCGTCCAAGTGACAAGAGGAGCATATTATTTTTGTCAATGCTCTTTTCGCCTCATTATCATATTAATTGAATCACCCAGCATTACAATAATCTTTTCTCGCCTCGCACCCATGCCTCAGCTTCTCAACAGGATTATTAATAGTTCAAATTATTCCACTTACGTGGAACAACATCTCTACATCTTAAAAAATAATGTACCAAAATGCGTTTGTAAGCTAACAACTATGCACAGAATAATCCGATTTATATAGGGCATTTTGTACATTGAAGTTAATCTCTCTTGGCAGGTTTTTCTATACATAAATTGCGAAAAATTACGAAAGAGGCATAGCAAAAAGTGTTAACGCTTTATAAAAATTAGTTTTCAAACTGCAAGAAATCAGAAATAACTCAGCCGATTGAAGTACGGTTTGTTCTCCATAAAATTTTGAATTATTTACTATCGCTCTACATAAAATAATTTTTTTTTTGCTACAACTATTCAAATTTTTTAAACAAAAGCAACATTTTTTCGAGAAATTGCTGTTTTTGCATATGTTTTTTTGTGTCTTAGGCTTACTAAGGAGCTAGGTTTACTATTTAACCCCCACTGCAGAAGCTTTCAGAGAAGGAGACTGTTGACCACTTTCCCTATAAATGTCCGGATTTGGCAGCTAGACAATTAAGCTACCGGGGGCTTCTTTCTTCGACAGTCTGGGGCAGTAATCCTGCCTAAATCCCATTAATCTTCTCCATTTGATCAATTGCTCTGGCTGGTTGTAGATTGTTGGAGGCCTCAAAATGGTACCAAAATGGCGCTTTAGTGCGACTACCTACCCAAACTCCACTAAGAGGGAATATTTATTATTTTTTATTGAGTAGCTCACTACTCTTGCGTGTATTTATATTTAGCTTTGACGATAGACCAACGCATGCCTGGTATTTGCTAGTTATTTTAGAAGTTTAAATCTATACGCACCTCAAAGTTAAACACTTCAAATTTGGTTTTCCGTAGAATTTTTTTTGTTGGGGTGCACAGGAAAACTCTAGGAAATTCTCAATATATCCATCATATCCAAGAGTCCTCCTACGCTCGCATAGACAACCCCACGAGAATATAGAAAAAATATTGCTAAAAACCAAATATCGGCTTTATGTAAAATCATGCGGAGGCGAGGGCTGTAACTAAGTATTTGGGTCACTTGATAATTTCCCTACGACTGTCTACTACACTCACGTAGAAAATATGTTAATAATTACATTGTATATACGTAAATACATTTATTTGCATCTACGTAGATTTGTACAATCATCTTGATAAGTTTCAACGTCCGTTGGAATGTTCGTAATAATTGTCCACAATAAGTTGATAATTTGTTGAATATAAATGGACTCTGGGGTCATCCCAACTGTACAGTGTACACGCCATTCCTATGGCTACCACCACTACATACTTATATGTACGTATACATGTGTATATATCTATATACATTACCATGTGGCCACAAAATTTCAATTTCGTATCAGTCCACTACCCCAATCAGCAATGCTGGTGGTTAGAGTATCTTGTGGGCACCACTTTAATTGGCGGTTTGTTAGGAACGTGTCGACATTTTGTGCTCGACTTATGCATGTTTGAAGTGGAATTAAGTCAATTAAGTAATTATTGCTTAATAAATATAAAATGAAATGAATTGTTAAGACCACAACAATAATAAGCACATATACATTCAAAAGCTTTTGTAGAGCTGGCAAGAATTTTTCCACCCAACTCACGACCGTGAAGACTTTGTTTGCTATTTAAATCTTTTTAATAATTCTCAAGCATTAGAAATTCATAAATACAGATTTGTGAATTGTTTGGCGAATGTCAATTGCTAAGCATATCTTAGGTAGGAAAAAGCAAAGTGAAAAATTTATAAAACGAAAAAGTGAAAGAGAAATAAATTAAAAATGCACAAAATTTAAAAAATTGGAAGAATTGAATTTGCACTGAAGAATTATCTTGACGAAATATGCCATAAAAATGTGTACTTTATTTAAATTTAAATTCTGACGGTATGAATTTTTTATCTGAAAGAATTTTATGGAAACCCAATCTGCATAAATATGTATGAGGTCAGTCCATAAGTTCGTGCGTTTTTTAAATGTGGTTTTAAAATAAATAAAAAAGATGTTTAAGGTATTTGTTAATCAATAATATATTTTCCTTCATTATTTACAATGTCTTTCCAAAGTTTAGGCAAATTTTTAATTCCCTGTTCAAAAAATTGTTTGTCCTTGGAGCCAAAATACGCTCGATATCCCTTTTTATAGCTTCTTTTGAGGAGTAGTTTTTGTTACTCATATGGGATAATCCCAAGGTGCAATATCCGGAGAGTATGGTGGATGCGGCATTCGCTCCCTTCCGAGCTCGTTCAGCTTGCCTAATGTTTGCCTTGCGGTATGAGGACTTGCGTTGTCGTGGTGAAACCAAACTTTCCGTCTATTCACTAAAGACGGTCGATTTTTGTTAAAAGCCTCATTCAGGTTTCATAGCTTATGGGAATATTAATCAGCAGTTATCGTCGGGTTCGGTTCCAGAAATTCATAATAAATAATACCGGCCATATTCTACCAAATAGACAGGAGAATCTTCTTGGGGTGAAGGCCATCTCTAGGGGTTGGTTCTGGTATTTCATCTTTATCTAACCATTGGGGTTTGCGAACAGAATTATTGTAAAGGACCCATTTTTCATCACCAGTAACGATACGGTTAAAAAAACTTTCATTTTCAAGCCGTTGCAGCAGCTGAGAACACACATCCACTCTCTGCTGAAGGTTGGCGACGGAAAGTCTATGCGAAACCCATTTTCCCAGCTTTGAAACCTTTCCCAACTGAACCAGGTGCCTATGAACTGTTCCACGCAATGAATGTAACCTCGGAACTATCATATTGACTGTCAAATTTGGCTCAGCTTCCACGAGTTCGAGCAAGGCGTCGGAGTTAAAGACTTAAGTACGACAAGCGCACAGGGCATCCACCACGTCGCAGTTACCACTTCGGAATTTTGTAAACCACTTTTGCGCAGTCCTTACACCCACGGTGTCCTCTCCGTGAACAGTATTTATTTCTGCAGCAGCAGTTGTTACATTTTTACCACTTTTATAAAATAATACAAAATATGCCTCTTATACGGGTTCGAAGCTTCCATTTCATATTTTAAAAACACGTGCTTCTATCCGCGATTAAAATCACTTGCTGAATGCACAATACTATGTATCAAAAAAAAAACTAGGGTCTGTCAGACTCACGCACGGTAGAAGTGAAACTTCTAAGTTGGTTGTTCCATGCATGGGAGCCCCGGTTTAGATCTCTCCCCCCTCTCTCGTGTTAAATTCAGGTTTTCATTTTTTTTTTCTATATCACTCCACATAAATTTGTACTATTTATTTTTGTCCTTATTAGCTTCAAATTTGACACTTGGGTGCAGTGTTGCACTTGACGCTGACATTTCTTTGCACTTCCAATGGTATTTTTTGCCTACTTTTGGCGCGTTAATCAATTTGCTTTGATCACCGAAACGGTTGAAATGTCATTTTACAACCTTCTACTTCAACTATCGTCACTCGTTTGACAAACGCACTCATTGTATCGCTTCGTCTCCTCTATTTACTTCACAGCAGTTTCTTATTGCTTTCCCGCTTACACACATTCAATCGGCGCTTTATCTGATACTCACACACAGCACTCATTTGCACGGGCTATGGCTATCTATAATACCCGTTGTCGGTTGTCTATTGTCAGTTGCCTGCATGTCGCCAGTCTACTTCAATGCTTACTTGTGTGCTATATACATTTCGTTCAGCGCTTGCGATGCGAGAGAGCGACAGAGAGAGCGAATCGGCGAGAGTGGGAAGGAGCAGCTGCTCCTTGGCCCCGCCCATTTGACGGATTTCGGTAACGCTCCGAACTTACCGTTTCACTCGCCTATTTTCAATCTGCCTTGGGGTCCCCGACGCGCCTAAAGAAGTTTCACTTCAAAAAAAATTAGTTCCGTTATATTCCGCGAGTAATTTTTTGTATGCAAAAATCGTACAAAAGTGAAATTATGGGTAAAATACGCACGAACTTATGGACTGACCTGATATAATAAAGTCATAGATTGCAACTGTTGTGTTGCACGTGGGAAAGTAGAAAAAATATAAAAGTTTGCAAGAAGGCAACAAGTTCGAATATAAATCCGGGTCATTCCGGTTGAGACATTTCCTTTTCCTTCTATTTGGCATTTCAACCACTTGCTCCAAACCAGAAAATTTAGCCAATTCTCGGTATGAGTAGATACTTAGTTAGTATTAGTCTGATTCGCCTGTATGCCCTGCATACCTCGTTTAAGTTACATATTCACAAATATTCTGACCTTGACTTCGGTGGAAGAAAGCCTGTACAGCTGAAGGAAAGTCTGATCAGCGCCCACTATGGTTAAATGGTGAAATCTCTCATTCACGCTTACTCCCAGTGCCTTACGCGCAACTTAAGGGGGTAGTATGGTTAATTCGGTGTAAAACAAGCATATTTTTCGAAATTTTTTTTGTCGACACAGTAGATTTATTCAAAATTTTAAAAATACTTCATTATAAAGTCATATTTAAAGAATATTGTGTGAAATTTTCATTGATTTTTATGAAGAAATGAGTTGGTGGCAGCGAATCTTCGCGGACGTCTCATAAAAAAGTTTTATTGCGGTGTCCCTCAGAACTCATTACTTGATCAACTAAAATCAAAAAGCCAAATTGATTTCATCAGCTAATAAAGTTTCGCAGGTAACAACGTCGAATTTTTTTTTTTTTTTTTTTTTTTAAATTTTTTAAAGCGCTTTGAAGTCAAAACACCGATTTTTCATAAAAAAAACTTGAAAACTTTGTTGTTTTAAAATATGACAAAATTAAAAAAAAAAAAAACTCGAAGTTGTTACCTGCGAAACTTTATTAGCTGATGAAATCAATTTGGTTTTTTGATTTTAGTTGATCCAGTAATGAGTTCTGAGGGACACCGCAATAAAACTTTTTTATGAGATGTCCGCGAAGATTCGCTGCCACCAACTCATTTCTTCATAAAAATCAATGAAAATTTCACACAATATTCTTTAAATATGACTTTATAATGAAGTAATTTTAAAATTTTGAATAAATCAACTGTGTCGACAAAAAAAATTTCGAAAAATATGCTTGTTTTACACCGAATTAACCATACTACCCCCTTAATTATAGCTGCAGTTACATAAATTCTTACATCTCTACTATACCCTTAGATATTCCATATAGTTTGACCTGGGGTGACTTGGTAGTAAAGTGAAGTGGATAGCAAGATGGAAAGGAAAAAGTGAAGCTTCGACAAAGACTTCGTATCCTGGTTGGTTGACTGGTTGATGTGATGATTCAGCAGGAATCCCGTTTTCGCACCATTTTGTTGCCACAACCTCGCGCTACCAACAAGCTATACGGGTTATTCCTTCACGACTATACCCAGTCTGTGCCATTGAGAAACCTTATAAAGTTGTTTACGTTTATGTCGGCCAGTTCTTCGAGGTGTTCAAAAAGCGGTTTGCCAAATGTTAACATTTTCGCCTTCTATAGAGTAGGGCATTCTCGGAGGAAGTGGAAGATAGTTTCCTTTTTCTCCGGTTGATTAGAATTATGTAAGAGATACCCATTTTGGCTGCTTCCTCGCCTATGGACCAGAAGCCAGTTATCACTACCGTGAGTGTGCAGGCATCCCTTCGTTTCATATTTGTCAATGTTGGCGGATGTTTGTGGTTATAGTTTGGCCATAATGTTCTGCTAACTTCACATCTTGTCTGATCCCTCCCTCTACAATTCGCGATCCGTAAGTATTCTGAGGAAATTGCATTGTTGATTGCACCTAATGGTGTGAATACCGATTCTGACAGGTCCTTATTCATGGATCTTACTATTTCGTCCGCTTTTCTTGTCCTTCAATGTTATGATGTCCCGAGTCCTAGATTAAGGTAACCTTACGGTTTCCGCTAGAGATGGTAAGGCTTTTTCTGCTATGTTCCACCAGTTTAATTGTTGTAGCCGAATCCAGTGCCTAGATTGCTGCTTGGCTATCCGAAAGAGTCAAATCTCATCTAATCTTACGTTGGAGAGAGGGGGGGTCTCGGCAAATATCACGCAATTTTTTTCTGATTGAAACAAAAAAATTGTACATGCTTAAGATCTAATCTCAAGCGTAATCGTAGTATGATTAAGATCATTCACTAATTCGTTCAAAAGAAAATAATTTCATTCATACTTCGACGTTATACATTACTACTGTCAAACCACCATATTTGTTTTATACCAAATAGCTCAATTTAATCTGAATTTGCGGTACAGTGTAGCCCGTCGGTTGTTTTCGCGCCACCATGAGCCGAACGCCCTATCACTCAGGTTGACGTTTGACAATTCCAGACTTTAAAGAACATGACGGAAAATCATTTGCTCCATTTCTAATACGCGTACCGATTGAACCGCTGAATGCCTTCATCAGCACGCCTATTGATCTCTATTGCCCAAGTATACGTGATAATTTAGAGAAAATATGCTGCAGTACATGCGGTATTTACTTCGTATCCATCACAAGAGCTGCAGAGCACAGGCGAGCAGCTCACATTGCACCAGCTAAGCAAGCGCGTATGTTCCGCAAAGTGCGACCCTCACGGATTGTCACAAGACGAGCTAATGAGTTACTGTGCGCAAGCGTCAACGGCTTAGAGTGGCTAGATTAGAACGAAGTTGAAGGAGCACATGATTTTACTGAAAATCATATGGACATGTTGGTCCCAATAGTCTCTCTTGAAACCGCGCATGATTCTCCTTGGACTGAATTAGAGTAGATATTCTTTTTTTAATCGCAGTAGTTACGATTTAAGTCTTCTATTGTTAAATTTTTATTACACTTATAACTCTCAGCAATATTGATTACTAGTCTTAACTAGTCGTAAATAAAAGCACGAAGCAACTTTTTTTTCTTTTTACAATAACAATCCAACGCGTTTACATAAGAAACCCAAATTTTGAAAAATCTCACGTGAGATTGGGGGATGGGGGAGGGGGTTGAATAAAATCTCACGACATCTCACCAGGGGGGGAGGGAGCTTTCAGAAAATTAAAAAAAACACCTCACGTAATTTATGGACGCCCCCTAATCAGTCCTCCCGAGGTGAACTGAGTTTGTCGCAGTAATAGACTAGCACAAGCATAAGTTTCTTCCCTCCAGCGACCCGCTTCATTTAACCTAAATGAATTCATGGTAGCCATCTTCTTGATATGCAGATATACCGTGGTAACATTTGTCGGTGCAATGAGAGCCTCCTTAAGACATGATCTGATTGCACCGACCATTATTGCACAAGCTGATCTTTGTATTCTGCTAAGTAATTTGATATTGTTATCTCTTCCAAGAGCTTTCCACCAAACTACGTAGCCGTATGATAAACTTGGTCGAAATTGGCCTTACATAACCATAAAATATACTTAAGTTCAAGACTCCATCTTCTTCCAAACATGCGTTTGGAGGCATACAGAGCAAATTTTGCTTTCCTTACCCGTTCTTCAATATTCAGTTTCCAGCTAAGTTTGAAGTCCAAGATTACTCCTAATATAAGTAGTTTGAGTTGGATGAAATTTGGAGAGCTTGTCTATTAATTAGTGGTAGGGTAACATTGAATAACTTGTATCTAGTGGTGCCAAGCATGAATTTTGTTGTACGTGGGCAGCCTGTAGTTCAAGAGTTGAACTCACCATTCAAAGAGTGCCACTCACTCAGCTGTAATACTGTTACCGCCACATCATCAGCATACGCCACCACTTTCACCTCACCTCTATTAAGTTCAATCAAGATTTTTCTCCGTATTCTATCCCGGAGTAAATTTTATAGACATCAATAAATATCTTGCGAAATATTAATTCGTATGCAGTAACAGACTTAAGCCAACAGCAAGAACCTAAAATTGTGGGATCTTTTTAACAGAGGTGGCGTACTAATTTCAATGCCTGCTTCTCTTGAGGATGTGTCTTTTGAACTTCAAGACCTATTCGCCTCTAAAAACGCAACTATAGCTGCAGCCGTGCATAAACAATGTTTCTACATTTCCTACTCCCTTCCACCATACGGTAAATGTTCTTTTCCTATTTATTAATTTATTTTATTTACTTTTCAAGCTATTGATTATGCTCTGTTTCTTCGTCCAACAGATTCGTAACTGGTAACGGGCTTAATCCGAGACATTTAGGGCCACAGAATCAATCTGGTTGATTTTCCACCTACGACAAATGAAAATAAATTCACTGGCCAAGGTGTACAAATACATTGTTGTTGTTAAAAAGTAACTTTTATTACAGCATACATTTTTTCATTTAATGTTTCTTCACACATCCTTTCATTCACCTTCTCTCACGCGTTCTAACATTGTTGTTACATGACTTTGTTCATTTGTTGCAACTTCTTCGCATAACTGGCATACGTTCTTGCAAACAATATATGTATATATATGTAAATATACATATGTATGTACATACTTGTATGGCACTCGTATATATGTAGAAACTTTCTACACTGTATCTTTCTGGTCGCAGAATGCAGAACTACTACCTCGAGCGCGTGATTATTCCACTCTCGTCTCTTTCCACATTGTGCTGCCATAAGTTTATTTTAATGGCTTTTGTGACGCAAGCTCGAACAGCAAATATGTTAATCTGGCAGCCGGGTGCCCGGCCTTCCTTGTTGTTACAATAGGGAATGCGTCATGATGAGGTCATTAAAATGTAGCATAATAAACATAATAAAATTTGACGAACGGCATATGAAATTGGTAAAATTAATGCCATAGGGCAAAGGTGTGTGTGAAATATATTTCCTAAACTTTTTTTAGGCAAACTTTTTATGGGGTAAAAATATTATTACATTAATAAAAAAATATTATTTAGAAAAAAAATATGTAAAAATACTTTTGATGAATTATTAGTTAAGCCATTAAAAGCAACAGGATTAACTACAGTGGCTCACAGCTATTTCGTGTGGCTGTATGTTAAACTAAAGAATTGTAAAATTATTTTTATTTGATTTACTTTAAAAAAAATTTAAATGCACAATCAAAGATAAATTATTTCTAATTACAAACATGTATAAATGCATTAAAATTTTTTCTGCTTTAGTAGAATATTTATAACAAAAACAGAATACTAGATAAATTGACGTCACAGCTTATTTCGTGTGTTCACTTTTACCGTTATCGGCGCCAGTAAACCGGTTAGCAATTATAGGAAATTTATTTTGCATAGTATATTAGATTATATCCTTATTTAGTTTACACATTGAAAGTAGTCAGTTGTCCAGCTTAATTTAAAAATACCGTGATGGGTCGTCGTAGGTCGATTGAAAAGCGCGAATTAGTGATTACGCATTACAAAAATGGAAAGTCGTGGAAAAAACTTGCTGAAATTGTAAATTTAAGTACTTCCACAGTACAGTACATTATTCAACGCTTTTCTCGTGAAAAAAGAGTGGTTGACAAAGACCGCCAAGCTCCAAACAAAATTTTTACAGAAGCTGATGAAAGGTGGATATTAAGAAAAATTAAAAAAGACCCACGAATTAGTGCGCCAGCTTTGACAAAAGAGGTTGAAAAAGTACTTGGTAAGTCATGTAATCCTGAAACAATAAGAAGAATTCTGCGCAAAGCTGATTTCCATGGTCGTACAGCTCGAAACAAACCGTTTGTTAATGAGCGTAACAGAAGATTAAGGATGGAGTTTGCCGAAAACCATGTTAATAAAGACCAAACAATTTGGAATGACGTTATTTTCGCCGACGAAAGCAAATTCAACCTCTTTGGTTCCGATGGAAAGTCTTTCATTTGGCGTAAGCCCAACGCGGAGCTGGATCCGAAGAATCTGCGTGGTACAGTAAAACACGGTGGGGGCCATGTAATGGTTTGGGGCTGCATGTCAACAGCTGGTGTCGGAAACTTGGTTTCTATCGACGAAATTATGGATAAAACTTTTTATTTGAATTTATTAAAAAATAATTTACTTCAAAGTGCTGAAAAATTAGGCATTCGGGACAGGTTCAGGTTCTATCAGGACAATGATCCGAAGCATAAGTCGGAATTAGTGCAACGGTGACTTATATGGAATTGCCCTCATGTGGTAAAAACGCCAGCACAATCACCTGATCTCAATGTAATTCAGAATTTATGGAATATTCTGGATCAAAAAATTAGAAAACATAACATAAGCAACAAACAAGATCTAAAAACAGCATTGCAAGTGGAGTGGGAGAAAATATCTCCTGAATACACTGGAAGACTTGTTAGCTCCATGCAATCCCGGTTAAAAGCTGTATTAAAACAAAAAGGCTACCCTACAAAATATTAGATTAGTAAAAACTTAATAAATTTAAAAAAAAAAATCATGTTTTTTCTAGCTTGGTTAAGCACACGAAATAAGGTGTGACATGGATTTACTTATAATTTTGATTTTGCTGTAAATATATTACTTAAGAAGAAATAATTTAAGTTTATTTATGTATGTTTGTAACAAGAAATAATTTATCTTTGAATGTACGTTTAAGTTTTTTTTCTAAATAAAGTTTATACAAAAATATTAAACTTTTTTATTTTGATAAACGGGCACACGAAATAAGCTGTGAGCCCCTGTACGTTTCAATTGACGAATATGCGCAGGGTAGCTATTCGTCATTTCCAAAGACACACTAAAATTATGTAAATAGGCATGAGTTAAGTAAATAATTTAGAGGTTTTTCGGTTATTGTTAATGATTGGAGGGAAGTGAAATAATTTAAGTAATGAAACACACATAGAAACGCTTCCAAGGGAGCTTACACAATATGAAGTATTTTTAAGGTAACTGTTCGATCTAATCGCAGAGCGATTTGCACTATTAAACAAGCAAAAATGTTCGTCATAAATAAAATAAAAACGAAATAATGAAATAATGTAAAGCATAGAAAAAAATAGAAAATGAAAGTATTAAAAAAATAAAGCAAATAAAATAAAATATAATAAAAACTAAATAAAAACTGAAAATAAAATAATTCAAATTGAAATAAGTAAAAATAAATTAAAATGAACAGAATGAAATAAAGTAATATAAAATAAAAGAAAAAATAAATATAAATAAAACCAAAAAAAAAAAATTAAATAGAAGAGAATAAATGAAAAATGTAATATAAATACAAAATTAAGAGAATACAAAAAATAAAATAGAAAAATGAACTTAACTGGTAAAGTAGAACAGAATGCAATAAAATAGTAAATCAAAATAAAAAAGATAAAAAATAAAATAACACAAAATAAACTGAAATAGAACAGAAAAATAAAATAATGTAAAAAGAAATGAATGTTTGCCTGTATGTCATCAATGAACTCAAAAACTACTGGAGCGATTATTATAAAAATTGGTATACATCATATATATATTTTTCCACGGAGAAGGTTTGTAGAATATGCTCATTGCTGCCACTCGCCACCAGGAGGCGCTGTAGAGTAGCAACTCCTGCCCTGTTCAACCGATTTTTTCGAAATAAACAAAATCAATAAAATGGTTTAGAATGAATTGAATATTTGTGTACTGATTTTTATTTAAAGTTATTATTCTTAAATTTATTTTAGTTGTTGGCGTAGCAACGCGCGCCGGGTACAGCTAGTATGTATAATTGGCGCGTACACCTTTTCTGGGTGTTTGGCCAAGCTCTTCGACCTATTTCTGGCGTGCGTCTTGATGTTGTTCCCCAAATAGAGGAACCTAGAGCTTCAAACCGACTCCGAATGGCAGATATTTTTATGAGGAGCTTTTTCATGGCAGAAATACACTCGGAGACTTGCCATTGCCTGCCAAGAGGCGACCGCTATTGGAAAAACTTTTTCTTCATTTTGATCTTTTACCGAGATTCAAACCTACGTTCTCTCTGAATTCCGAATTGTAGTCGCGCACCAACCCATTCGGCTACGGCGGCCACAATTAAAAAAAGAGTTTAGAAAAAAAGCAATAAAATAAATAAAGAAAGCACGAATAAAATAACACAAAACAAACTAGCAAAAAAAAAATTAAACAAAAACAAAAATAAATAAAATAAAATAGGCAAAGTGAACAAAATAAAATAGGACAGATTAAACACATTAATAAATAAAAACATATATGGTCATAAAAAATTAACTAAACTAAAACAGCGCATAATAAAAAATAATTAAAAAGCATAAAACAAAACCAAATAAAATATAAAAATTTAAGAAAATGAAGTAAAGAAAAAAAGAAATATTATGAAAAACAATTTAAAAAAATAAAATAAAATCGATACCAAAAATTAAATAAAAAATATATAAAATTAAAAATAGAGAAAATAAAATAACACCACATTAAATGTTATAAAATAATGTAAATATAAAATAGGACAAAATAAAAAAAAAGTTAATAAGACGATAATTAAAAGTAAAATAACACAAAACAAAGTAATAAAAATATAAAACAAAACAGATAAAATATTGTATAAAAAAAATAAAATAAAGTAAGGAAAACAAATTTGAATTGCACAAAATATACTGAAATAAAGTAAATTATTATCAAAAATAAATTAGTTAAAAAACAACAAAGTAGCACACAATAAAATATATCAGAATAAAAAAATATAATTAATATAAAACAAAATAAAATAAGAATAAAAACACAAAATAAACTAAAATACATTTTTCATCGATACAGACGTTAGCGCGTCGATTCTGCATTCGCATATCGTTGCAGCCTGGGAGAGCGCAAACTTCCCGACGTCTTGGACGAAAGGCATTATGACCAAACGGCCAAAAACAGGCGACCTTCGGGAATGCGGCAATTTTAGAGGCATCACTTTGATCAACACTATTTATAAAATAGTCGCAACTATTATTCTGCACAGTCATTAAGCGATGAACAACATTACTCCATCCCCACCGGAGTTGCGTAGATGAAGCGAATACTTTGAGGATAATTATTGAACAATCTTTAGAATGGACCTCCTCTTTAAATGGTGTTCATTGATTTCAGGAAAGCTTGATACCATCAAGCGCACTGCAATATGGCGTCCCTAGGAAAACAAAGGAGTTCCTACAGAAATTGTGCAGATTATAAAGGCGCTCTACTGCACTGCAGAGCTTACAGTTCTCCACAATGGCGCCACAAGCCCTCCATTTAGAACAAAATCCCGCGTGAAACAGGGCTGCCCACTGTCGTCACTTCTTTTCGCGGTCACACTTGACGAAGTGATGCAGTATGTTGACGCTATCCCGCCAACTACACGACCTCGACATGCTGACGATATTTGCCTGCTTTCACACAGGCATTCCGACATGCAGTCCAAAATAGATTTTCTAGTCACCTCTGCACGAAACGTTGGTCTGAAAATAAGCAGCAAGAAAACGAGATCAATGCGAGTCAACAATATAAAACCCAACAATATTGTAATTGAGGGAGCATAATTTCAACGAATGGTAGAGCTGAAGAAGACGCAGAAAACCGTCTGCGTAAAGCTAGGTCAGCCTTTGTACTGTTACAGCCAATTTGGAAAAATAGACAAATATCGCGGAAAACTGAAACAAGAGTATTCAGCTCATGCGTAAAATCCACACTGTTATATGAAAGTGAAACATGGCTGGTGTCAAGAAGCATTACGCAGAAACTACAAAGCTTCACAAATAAATGCGAATCCGAAATACGGACTTGTGAGAGATCACCAAAAGGTGATTAGTGGTCGATGGATCGGGCACACTTTCAGAAAGGGCAGGGAAAGCATTAGCAGAACAGCATTGGAACGGAACATATGACCCGGTCGTCCACGAAATACTTGGAGGTGCTCTAATCTTCGTGAATTAGAAACATTTAACCAAACGTGGGATGTCGTAAGAAAAGAGCGGTTAAGGTACTTGACCACCTTGGAAAGCTAAAAAGTACAACATATTCAATAATTTTTTTTTCGCGTTCTGTATAATATATTAAAATAATTTTTTTTTTTAATTTTTATTTAGAGCTTATATAATACAAAAAAAAATTGATTTATTAAAATTTCTTTTTTTAACATATATCCAGGAGGCGCCAAAGTCGAGGCCTGAAGAAAATCATGTCTTGCGGCGGACAGTTAATCTTAGAAATGGTAATTCTAAAACAAAAGAGAGAAACAAAATTTTCAAAAGGAAGGTTCCTTGCGTGAGAATTTACCACAAACTGAGAAAAAAAAAAAATAATAAAAAAATGGCGGATGTTTGAAAAAAAGTTAAGAAAACACCCCTGTTTTTCACAATGTTATGCTTAAAAAGCAATACTTTATTAACTTTTTTTTTGCAAAATGTGGTAAATTGGCATACAAAACATCTTAACAAATAAAACAAGACCAAAATCATTAAAATCGGCTAAGCAGTTTCGGAGATAAAGTGTCCGCCATTCGAAAAAAAGTAATTTCTGGAAAAACGCGTTTAAAGTTAAAACTTGCTATTTTCTTTCCGCTGAGTCAGCAAGTAATGAGTGCAGGATGCGCCTGCACATTTTCACTGATTTCACTTTGTTAGAATTCGAATTTAAAAAAACAGTTTCAGGTGATGATTTTTAAAAGTATAAGGATTGAAAAAATGTAAAAAAAAAAAATTTAATTTTTTGAAACTTATAAGGTGGTCAAGTACCTTAACAAAATAAGATTTTAATGTTTTGTTGAAGCCCTATGTTTCCAAATGGAATAATCACTACATATTATAAAACAAAGTCGCTTTTTCTGTCCCTATGTCCCCTTATACGCTTAAATCTTTAAAACTACGCAACGGATTTTGATGCGGTTTTTTTTTAAAGATAGATTGATTGAAGAGGAAGGTTTATATCTATATAATGTGAAGAAATATATAAAGGGGGCGTGGCAATCGGTCAAAATGTGGCAAAAAAACATAATTTTTTTGTCTTCACGGCCATAAATCATAAACGAATCAACCAATTAAAATGAAACTTTCTTGAAGTTTAACTTTGAAATATTTACTTTCGTTCTGCATCAAAAAAAAAAATTGATTTATTTGTTATTTAACCAAAATTGTTTAAACAAAAGCAGCTCTTTTTCCAAAAAAAGCTGTTTGTGTGTGTGTTCGCTGTCAGCCGAATGAAGCAACAGGCGTTAAGCGATAATCTCACCACACCTCATTAATGTTGAATTACATCGTATGGTGACGTATGTATGTATGTATTTACGAATCGCTCGCACTATTTCATTTCGGACATATGTACATATGTATCTATGTATGTACTGAATTCCATGTAATTATATGTACATACAATTTTACAGCGAAATAAAACGCTATTTTCAGGTTCTATGAATGAATAAGTTCGTGCGGTTTTACAACAGATGGCGTAACTTGATTATTATTCCATCGATCCACATTTCCAAACATTCATTGGAGAGCTACTGTCGTAAGGCACAAACGTCAGTATAAGTTTTTTATTTGAAGCGTAAACAACAATATTTTTACCACACTTGAAAATGTCGAATTTCGTGCCAAATAATGTGTTTTTGCGGGGAATTCTTCTTCATTATTTTAATATGAAGAAAAAAGCAGCCGAAAGTCATCGTATCTTGGTGGAAGTTTATGGTGAGCATGCTCTATCTGAGCGAACGTGCCAGAAGTGGTTTGCACGCTTTAAAAGTGGTGATTTTGGCTTGGAAGACGAAGAACGCGAGGGTGCGCCGCCAAAGTTCATGGATACCGAATTGGAGGAATTGCTCGATCAAGATCCGGCTCAAACGCAAGAAGAGGTTGCAAAAACTTTGGGAGTTGATCAATCAACCATTTCCAAACGTTTAAAAGCCATGGGAATGATCCGAAAGGTAGGCCATTGGGTGCCGTATGAATTGAAGCCAAGAGACGTTGAACGCCGTTTTATGGCATGCGAACAACTGCTTCAACGGCACAAAAGAAAGGGTTTTTTGCATCGAATTGTGACTGGCGATGAAAAGTGGGTCCATTACGACAATCCAAAACGTCGGGCAACGTATGGATACCCTGGCCATGCTTCAACATCGACGTCGGCGCAGAATATTCATGGCCTGAAGGTTATGCTGTGTATCTGGTGGGACCAGCTGGGTGTTGTGTATTATGAGCTACTGAAACCGAATGAAGCGATTACGGGGGATGTCTACCGACGACAATTGATGCGTTTGAGCCGAGCACTGCGAGAAAAACGGCCGCAATACGCCGATAGACACGACAAAGTTATTTTGCAACATGACAATGCTCGGCCACATGTTGCACAAGTGGTCAAAACATACTTAGAAACGCTCAAATGGGATGTCCTACCCCACCCGCCGTATAGTCCAGACCTTGCGCCATCCGATTACTATCTCTTCCGATCGATGCAACATGGCCTGGCTGACCAGCACTTCCGTAATTACGATGAAGTCAAAAAATGGATCGATTCGTGGATTGCGGCAAAACCGACCGAATTTTTCACAAAGGGAATCCGTGAATTGCCAGAAAGATGGGAAAAAGTAGTAGTAAGCGATGGACAATATTTTGAATATTAAATTTGTAACCATTTTACGTCAATAAAGTTTCAAATTTCGAAAAAAAACCGCACGAACTTATTCATAGTCCTATTAGTAAATCGCACATAATTAAAATACAGTTTTTGAATAGTTTTTATTGATTCGGAGCGCGTTTAGTTTGCTATCAATTCCATACAATAACATTTTTGTCATTTACTTTTTACGACAACTAATATATTAGCTTATTTTCGAAGCGATTTCAACAAATGAGTACAACATTAATCCTTATCCAATTAAATACCTTAAATACATTGTTGTTTTCATATAGATCTATGTATATGGCTCTTTACAGCATATAATTAAAAACAATATTTTTCAAGATATTACAACAGTAATTAGTAATTGAGATCCACCGGAAAAATTGCGTTAGCTGTTGCGTCATCCGGCATTGTCGCTACTCTTTTGGAAAGAGTCTTTTGGAAAGAGGACGAACCACACACTCTACAATGAAGCACCCGCTGAAAATCGCCACCGATGATGATAACAGCGTCTGTAGTGTTTCTAGACAGAGCAATACAGGACAATTGATGCGTGACTGCTCATTAATAGTCTGGGACGAAGCTACCATGTCAAACAAGACGTCTGTGGAAGCACTGGATAGGTCAATGCGCGATTTGCGCAACAAAAATGCACCTATGGGTGGATGTACAATTCTGTTCTCAGGAGATTTCCGTCAAATCCTACCAGTTGTGACTCGAGGAACACGTGCTGACGAAATAAATGCTTCGCTAAAAAGATCCCACCTTTAGTCGTATGTCAATAAATTAGAGCTTAAAACTAATATGAGGATTTCGTCATCTTCACGTGAGAACAGGCTATTTCCAGAGATGCTGCTAAAAGGTGGCAATGGAGAATTAATACAAAGTGAGGGAAGGATTAACCTAGAAAACCTTTGTGTTTTGATAGACAACATCCAAGAGTTAGTCAACAATGTCTATCCAGACATTGATAACATAAGTTATAAGACAATATCTTGGTTTAAAGAAAGAGCTATTCTGTCACCAACTAACAAACAAGTAGATAAAGTAAATAACTTGATTATTTCAAAGATTGATGCGCCGACGAAAATATACTACTCGGTCGATACTGTTCTCGATTTGGAAGAAGCTGTTCAATTTCCTACAGAATTTCTAAATTCTTTGAACCCGTCTGGACTCCCTCTTCACAAAATGGAGCTGAAAATAGGTTGTCCTGTTATTTTATTAAGAAACCTAAGTCCACCTAAACTTTGCAATGGCACGCGTTTGCTGGTAAAATCACTGAAAACTTTCATAATAGAATGCACAACACTCACAGGATGTGGTACCGGAGAAGATGTATTGATTCCCCGAATCCCTCTGATACCATCGGATCTACCATTCCAATTTAAACGCTTACAATTTCCGGTAAAGACATCTTTTGCAATGACCATTAATAAATCTCAGGGTCAAACCTTCAACGTTGCAGGCTTAGATTTGAGTGTTGGCTGTTTTTCACATGGCCAACTGTATGTCGCTCTTTCAAGAGTAACCTCTAGAGAAAACATGTTTGTATTGTCTAATGACAAGAAGGCTATGAACGTTGTATATAAAGACATTCTGTAACATAGTAATTGTTGTAAAAATAAAATAAATACATATGTAAAAATGCAAAAAGTTAATATGCAAAAATGTAGGGTATGAATTTAGATATCCCAAAGATAGCAGGAAATCTTCATGCTATAAAGAAAGGGGAATTGTTTTACTCCAAATTTAACGCGTGCGGGCCACGGGCAGTAATGAATAAGCCAAAACTACTGGATCGATTTTAATCATTTTTTCAGTGAGTGACATAGGGTATATATTTTATAACGGAATAAGATAATATAAAGCAAAGTCAATTAAATTACATAAAATAAAATGATTTCAAATTTGGTGAAATAAAATAAATTATAGTAAAAAAAATTGTTAGAAAATCAAATAAAATTGAAAAAACATCAACAGAAAAAAAACTAAAATAAAGGAAATGAAATAAAATAAAGAAATTAAAATAATACAAAATAAATTAGCATAAATTGTGTTAAAAAATTTAAAAAAAGTCAAATAGGATAAAATAAAACAAAATTAAATTAAATTAAAAAGAATAATGTAACATTTTTTTTTATAAAATTAGTTCAAATAAAAAGGTAACATTTTTTCTTTCCATTTTCTTTTGTTTTGCACTTGTGGATATTTATTTCATTATAATTAGGTCTCGGCAGGCTATGGCAAGCTTCCGAGAGCATTTCTACGATAAATAGCTGCTCATACATAAAACCAGCTGCCGTTTGGAGATAGGTTTTTCCATGATGGAAAAAATACCTGATAAAGCGTGCACCTTTCAATTATACACCTACATATAAGTACATAATAAAAATAATATTTTAAAGCTCATAGCTATATAGATGGCGTCAATAAAATTATACTCGTGTGAATATTAATTTATTTAAAGTTAAGAAAATCATATTAACATCAGCTTTCCTAGAATCTAAAGTGCTATACTGAAAAGCCAGTTCATTTCCCCAATAACCCAATTATTTCTTTTGCATTTGCCTATCTGATGGCATATCTTTTGTCCGCCGACATGAATACAAATTCGCAAAATTATCACATGACAAAAAGTCGCACGTGCTCAAAAGGATTTTTATTGCACTGCGCAATCAGTTGGAAATGAGCTGATAAAAGTTTATTAGACATTTCAAAGAGCACTACAACTGAGCACGTACGTCGGACGACACCACATACTACCTTCATATGAGCATTTAAGTCTGTGCTTCCTCCGCTTAAACGAATTAGATTGCACACAACTTACGTACATATGAGTACATCCACCTATTAGACTGAAATGTTTACAAATTTTCGCAACAAATCCGAGTTCAATGCAAAACACTGACAGAAAAATAAGAATTAACTTCCAGAATCAAACAAAATCCAATTTTATGCTAGTCTGACCTTTAACCAAAGTCACGCAAAAGCACAACAGAATCATTGTTGTTTTTCTTTTTGATCTGATGCATCAGAAATTAAAACGAAAATCAAAAGTTGAAGCAGACGCAAAATGAAGTGTTGACTTTCAAGTGACGAGAGCAGAACTCAGAACTTGGAATTTGTGCAGTGGATACAATCGTAGGAATGTATTCGTGAAAGCGATTGTCTACATGAACACTTGAATATCATACATAAGCGTATAGATATATACGTACATATATATGTATGGACAATGCTTTATTTGGGTAGCATTTTCGTGCTCCTCCTCAACTGCATATGTGCCTTAAATCTTTCGACTTACTTAAAATTCAAATGAAATGCAAATTCACATGAATTTTGAGAATTTACGCAAAGAAGCAAAAAGTGAAATATTATTGGCATTCTAAATGCATACGAGGTGTGGATATTAAATAACGAGACTGACGTTGCTATAGAAGGAGAAGTAGGAATGCGCCAAACTCGTGTGAGCGTCAGCTGTTTAACCTGTGAAACCTTCTATTTCGAATATTTGCATATCTCTGCTCTAGAAACAAATCAGTACAGAGGGATTCCATGCCATCCGAGTAATTTTGTCATTTTCGTAATTTTTTTTAAGATTAATTTATATGTATGTAAAAAAAGAAGTAAACTGAAAAAAGTTTTGAAAAAATATTATAATTTAGGAATTTTTTCAATGTTTAAAATTTTATAAATAGAGTTTTTTAAAGTCGATTCTTTTGAACATCTAAAAAAATTTTTTCATTTAAAACGCATTTTTTTATCTAGAAAAATAGATTAAATATTCTCCAATAAGTATTGTTTTTAAGTATTTTCCAATTTTTTTAAAGAAAAGGACTTAAAAATTTCAAAATTTTTTAATCTCTAAATTTAAAAAAAAAATAGTTTTATAAATTTTTCTAGCTAAGTATTTTTCTAGATAAAAACATATTGTTTTTCTTTTAGAAAAAGTTATAAAACAAACTTCTTTTTTAAATTTAGAAATTAAAAACTTACGAAAATTTTAAAAACTTTAAGCCCTCTTTTGTAAAAAACTTTTAAAAAACTTAAAACACATTTGTATTTGAAAATATTTGAAAAAACTTAAAATTTTTTATTTCAAAATATTTAAAAAAACTGAAAACTAAATTTATTTAAAAATATCTCAACGAACTTAAAAGTTTTTTTTTTATTTGGAAAAACTTTAACCTTTTTTTAATAGAAAAAACTTAGAAAAACAATTTTATTCAAAAATATATGAAAAAACTTAAAAACTTGAAAAACTGAAAAAAAAACATTTATTTGAAAAAATTTCAATAAACTTAGAAACTTTAAAGCTTTACATTTTTTTTTTATTTAAAACAAATTTGCAACTTAAAAATAATTTTTATTTAAAAATATTTAAAAAACTTAAAACAAAAATTTCAATAAACTTAGAAGTTCTTTTTTATTTTAAAAAACTTAAAACTTTTTTTTTCATTTGACAAATATGTAAAAAAAATTTTATTTAAAAATATTTAAGAAACTTGAAACAAAAATTTCAATATACTTAGAAGTTTTTTATTATTTTGAAAAAGTTTAAACTTTTTTTCATTTGAAAAAATGTAAAACAAATTTTATTTAAAAATATTTAAAAAACTTTAAAATAAATTTCAATGAACTAAAAAGTTTTTTTATCTTTTATCTAGAAAAGTTTATAATGTTTTGTTTTTTTTTTAATTTAGAAATTAAAAAAATTTAGAAATTTAAAATTTGTTTTATTTAGAAAAACTTGAAAAACTCTCAAAATACTTAAAAAAGGTTTTTATTAAAAAAACTTTAAAGAACACTTAAAAATATTTGATAAAACTTAATATAAAAAAACATATTCTTATTTAAAAATATCCAAAAAACTTAAAAAAAAAAATTTGATTCCAAAAATTTCAGTAAACTTATAATTTTTATTTTATTTGGAAAAATTTAAAAAACCTGACAAAAAATTGCTTCTTTATTTAGTAAAAATTAAATTAAATTAATTTGTTAATAAGACGCCACTCAAATTCATAAATAGAGTTAGAGTGAGATATCTGAAATATCGTGATCATTAATTTTTTTTATTTCAAAATATTTGAAAAAACTTAAAAAAGAAATTTTAATTAGAAAAATTAAAAAAAAAATTAAAACGTATTTTTATTTAAAAAAATTTGAAAAAACTTGAAAAAGGTTTTTTGGTTAAAAAATTAAAAAAAAATATTGTTTTGTTTGTTTAGAAAAACGGCCCCCTTAGATATTTGGTACTTTCTCTTATTGATAGCTGAGACTCAGTAATTTCTAAAATATTCATAGTGGGGTTCCTATAACTTTTCCAGTTGTATTGAAATGCGAACAGCGAATCGGTAAAAAAATCAATGCAAAATACTAAGCATTACATTATTAAACGGGCACACGGTACTTTCACTTTTAAAAAGAACTAAAGGAATTTCGCTTTTTCAATTTTGAATATTAATCTCAAAGTTATTAATTTTTTTTTTAATTGTTCCACTTCATTTCTTATCATATCAAGCCAATACAAATAAACCAATTCTCAGAAAAATTTACAAAAATAACCAAAATACTTAGACCTTTTGACATGTAATCGCTTTGTAGCCACAACATTCAATCGCATTCGAATTTCTTATTACTTTGTTTCGATAGAAAAATGTCAAATGCAAAAATTAAACAAAACAAACATCAGCTCATTCCGCATTGTCGGTCAAGAGGTTTTTGATCAAATTCGATGCCCTGTATTTTTAGACCATTCTCCCTCTATGTATACCCGTATGTTCCCTAAGTAGAAATCAGCACAAAATTTTAGTTGGTTGAAGTGCTGAAGGAGCTGACAGAAAAAAAACCACCTGTAATTCGCATATTAAAGTCATTAAGATACTAATAGATAATTATACCCATACATACTTATATAGGTATAACATTTAAATAAAATATTTTAAAACATCAGCCTGTGAATTTAATGCCCACACCTCGTGTTTATAGTATGCCCACACACAAATTACTATTTCTATGTTTAGGGGAATTAGAAACCCCACTCAACTTTTGTATGAATATATTAAGGAACGCTATGTTAGGAGGTACTTGTTCTGCAGAAAAAGCGGTTTGCTCTGTCTTTCGCTGCCAATAGTCAGTAAATCATTTTAGGGATGTGCTCGGTGATGTTAGACAAATAAGCATAGAATGTATGATGAGAAAGCGCATGCGAACAATATATCTATCTAACTTTGACAAAATAGTTACGGTAAATGTGGTCCTTGTCAAATCCGCTCTCCTTTTGCCCTGTCGAATATTGAAATTGAAATCTTATTGTACATATATGATTTTAAGTAACCATACCACAGAGACTTATTGACAAGTTTTATTTAATTCAAATATTTTTTTATGAAAATATAGTTTATTCTACAATCCATATAAATCTAAATTTTGAGCTTTGTGCAAATTACAAAAAAAAGTCATGAAATGTTCATTGAAATTTGACATTTTTTAACTAAAATCTTTAGAAATGATTCGAGTACGCAGTTTCATAGTTCAGTTTTATAGAACTGTGGAAAAATAAAGTCTAAGTTTGAAGAGTCTCGAAAATCGCGTTGACTAACAATATTTTTTTGGTTCTGGCAAAAAAAAAAAATTTCAAAAATCAATGCGATTTTTAAGTCTCTTTAATTGCATTTTATTACACTAAAATTCTATGGCCTATAAAACTGCATGCTCGTTATTTAAAAAAAAAACTATAATTAGTTTTTTTCTTAATTTTTAATTTCATAAAAAAATTCATAAAATTAGGTAAACTTAAATGCATTGTCAAAAATTGCCAATAAACCCTTATTTTATAGATATTTAACACAGTATATACAAAATCTTGGATCACTTTCGAATTGATTTCTTTCAGAAAAATCTGCTTTCATCACATGTCACCACATTCACCACAGAAATCCAATCTATGACCAACCGAATGGCAGTCACATAAAATCTTACACATTCTTTTTCCAGGAATAGTCCGAATTTTTCCCGAAAATTTCATTTGGTGGATAAAAATACTTTATCACTTCACATCAGCATTCCCGTTTCATCTACTGGATTTTAGGAGTGAAATGAGATTTACTAATAGAGGAGACAACAATCATTTTTGTAGTGGTTACTCCAAATCAATTCAACATTTTCACAAATAGTAGACAGTAATATGGCTGAATGCTGGACAGCTCATTCCTCTTGCCTTAAAAACTCTTAAGATTGTAATTTAAAACTACCCTCTGCCAGAGATGTATAGAAGTTACTAGTGCCGACTCCATCCTTGAATGTATGTATTTGTTTATTTCTTTATTTATTCTGTCTTCATGTGCCCACTGCGGTGCATTGCAATCATTTGGGTGAAACTTTTTTAGCGACTCTTAGAACTGTTCAAACAGAACTGTGTAATTTCGTTGAAATTTCTATCGCCATTGCCAAGAGGCCTTCGATTCGGTGGGATGTCCATTTGTTCTTTTCATTTTTGTATATCTTTTAGGTTTAATCAAACAGCTTATTCTGTTACCAATCTCAGAATCATTAAGTTTGCATTCTGTGCATCATTTCAGCACAAAATAAGTTTAAAAGGTAGTGGCAATCTCCATTCCTGTGAGATAGCTGCCATTTAAAGGTTTTTATTTTTACTTAAGTAAGTGAAAAGCTTATGACGGTGGTGCATGCTTATTACCTATACTCATACTTATTTGATAACCAATGAAATTAACAACTACATTAGTTTTTTTTTTTCTTGAACAAACAATTTAAAAAGCGGGTGAAGTAAAAAATTCATAAACAAAAAAATACAAAATATTTTCTTCTGCTATATTTGTTAAAATCAAAGTGCTAACCTATAACTATTTTATCACTATTTGACAGCTCGCAGTCCAATTTAGATAACAATTTTCAAAATTTCCCTTTTCCGATTTTAGAAGGTTTGTTTTGCCTAATGCTGAAACTTGTACAGTGGCATACCTTTTGTACTACATATAAGTGGTTTGACGATAGCCACTTATTGGGTATAGAACGGAACCAGTTCTTTCACGAGACTTTCTGAATTTTTTATTTACCAGATGTTACTGATTGCATGTGTATGTATGTGTGTAGCCCTCAATTTGCACAGCTATGCTGCATACGCTTCGCCAACGCATAATAACAGAAACTGAAGCAATCATTTCGCTTCAATTGATTTACCTTCAAAAATTCGTTTGTAAGATTGTCAAACTTTTTATGCCATGCGGTTTTCAGCTTTACACTTTGTGCAATAATACATGTATACGTACATATGTATGTGCATAGCCGAAAGTTTTGCAAACACCTTGCAGGAAATATGTACTTACCTAGAAAGGAAGGCTTGGCTGTAAATAATTGTACTTATAAGTACGGCAGACACTAGACAGACCTACAGGCTACGATTTTCTTTATTGAAATTTCAGAATATAGCAGTCATTATAATTATCGTTTGGAAAGATGTTGAGATGTGATGCTATCGGCGACTGATGAAAATATAGTGGACAGACAAAGTTAGTAATAAAGAAGTCTTAACGAAACTTAGAAAGGATATAGAGCTGTTATTAACTAGAAAGCGCCGAAAACCGCATATTTTAGTCATATTATGCGTGGTCCTAAATATGAACTGTTGCAACTGATTGTGCAAGGTAAAATCGAAGACAAGCGAGGAATTGGAAGGACTATTCGGCAGTTTGTTGAAGCAGCCCGAAGCAGGGACAATTACCTTAATATTATATCTAATATTTTATAGTTTTGTTAAATGTAAAAAAGAAGAAAGAATTGTTTGTCACATTTGTATTTAAATTAATGAGCAATTTATTACAGTGATCGCTTACATTCTGTATTAAGAATTTGCCAATAAAGATGAAGAAAATGTAATAGGATAACACTTTTTAAAAAGAACCTCAACTGCATTTTACTTCAGTGTTCAAAATAATAGGAGCGCCATTTATTGCTATTTTTTAAGTATTTTTTTTTATTTCATTTTGTTTTTATGTGTTTATAAAATCATAGTGTATTTTACAAAAAAAAAAAACATTCATATAAGTCAAACCTCTAAATTTCACACAAAATTCTCAAAAATTTATTGTAACAAATTTAAAAGAAGTGTTATAAAAATTTAATTTTTTATTCAGAATGTTGAGAAACCTTTAAGGTAAGCAGTTTTATATCAGTTCAGTTTTTGTATATTACAATAAAGTGTAAGTTTCAAGATCAAAAATCATATTGATTTGTGAAAATTTTTTATACAAACGATGTTGAAAATTTTCTTCCATGTAAATAAAGTAAATGTTTGGAAGCCCTTTATATGAAAAAAATGCTCAACAGTCTTGGAGAAAAAACATTTTTTGAAACTTTCTCTAATATTGCGTGAGCTAAAAAGGGGCTTTCTCTTAAAAGTTTTCTCTAAACAGTTGGAAATTTTGATGTATTTTTTTTTTTTTTTAATTTTTCTGAATTTTTTATAAAGTTTGGAGCTTTGAATTATATAATTTATTTATAGAAAAAAAATCAAAATGAATAAAAAAAATTTGTTGAAAGTTGGTAATTCGTGGGGCTCCTATTATTTGCACACTGATGCAGGTTTAACCACAATTATCGAAGAATCGAGCCTAGTCTATTTCTGTATTGTGTGACTTCATCGACAAAAATTTACTGTATTGTGGTTGGTCAGCTGTGTGACTTTGTTAACATTTATACGGAATTGGATTTTATTACTATGAAATAAATATTTTTTTAACAAAAATATATGGATAGTATTGAGCTGTGATTTAATGGTATGATTGAAGATAGAAGTGGTAGTTTGTCGGAATTTACGAAATTTAGAAGGAAGTTAAGAGATGCATCCAATCTCCTGGAGCTGGTTTTTGTTGCAGGTTTTTGAAATACATTCGTTTGCCGAAAGCTGCGTTCACGCATTTGCTTACAATTTCGAAAAGCAGATCGCCAGCAGATGCACGAAATACATCAATTCCCACGGTTCTAATGTTCTGTGCTCAAGCATCGTACCAACTAGGCGAAGGATCTCACTGGTGGTTCCAAGCCGTTTACCTATGTTGCTATGGATTCCTACCTTGTTTTTGCGTCTGTCCTTGCACAGATCCGTTTCCATAAATCTTGATGAACCTGAATAAGCTGGACCAGGCATGCAAGTTGTTTTTTATTGCTTACAATTTTAGTTCTGTAGTACACAAATTCTTTTAAATTAATTTAATTAATTGTTTTCAATTTTAAGAACCTTTCCTTTTACTTTTCTGCTTCCTTTGCGCATGAACGGCTATGAAATTATTGTAGAACAATAAGCGATTGAAAACCGTTTACATTCGCTGATCAACGCTCAATTGCATCGATAATTTATAATCGCTCAATAGTCGTTTTCTACTGCCAGTCGACATTCTCAATAGGGCTGATTGTGTTAATGCTCGTCAACTTGCTTTCGGAGCTGAGTTAATTCAACACTGTTGGCTTAACAGAAAATGTTATGTGACAGCCGAATTACAAAAGTAAACCTTTCCTGCATAATGCTTTCAGGCGCAGCGAAAGACTAAACTATACAATCAAGAGAGGGAAAAATTTGTTTAGATGAATTATTGTGTGTTAAAGTTATTATAAAAATGTTTTCCTTTATTTTTCGCATAAGTATATATTTTTTGTTAGGGCAGGACCAACCTGAGGTTCGCGAGCCACATGCTGCTCTTAGAAGTATTATTTGTGGCTATCTATAAATGTACCCGAGATCCCTTTTCATTTTTGTGCTACTGTTATTGAATATTGTTACTACTTTGTTACGTTTTTATCCAAGTGAAATGTGTCACAATACTTTCTCTGAGTTCGATCACTAAATTGCTAAATAAAAGACACAAATTAATAGCAAAAAGTTATCGACAATTCAAGATTTTCCATGAAGTATTAAAGAACAATGAACTTTCAAATGACATTAATTTCTTTGGCATTTTTAGAGTGTTTTCTAGCTACAACGTATTAAAACATTTTGTAGATTTCTTTGATGCGATAACTACATTTCCAAGAGAAATGGAAATAACCTATGCAGAATTAGACGATGACGATTGGTTACAAGACTCAATGTTTTTGACTGATGTCATGGAACATTTGCAAATACTGAATTTACAACTGAATTTAATATCTGACCTCACACAGTGCAAATATTCTAAAATATTTATTTATTAACAATAAGAATTTACAAAAATTGTATATACTTAGTAAAACTTGGCAAAGCTAGCGACCGTAGTGATCTTAAAATTAGTACATTTCCAACAGAACTCCCATTAACCAATGCTAATTGGATGAAGGAGAACTTCACACTTAATTCCTATTAGCTGTTAACAACTGCACTTGCTTTCCCAGCAGCTGACTCACACTTACATAGCAACTGCACGCGATGCGTTTGATGTACGCTCTTAACTGCACTGGCTCCCCCAGCAGCCCTCTAACTGCATGGGGGATGCTGTAGGGTCGTATGTGTATGATGTTCGCTTGTTGGATAGCCGAAAGCATGTTCGTTCATGCAGGTGACCAGCAGTTATTGCGCTTAACTTGCATTTAGTTTTCAAACTAAATCACAACTTTTTCAAAAGGACATTAAAAATAAAACATTTTGTCGTTTTCCTCGAATTAAAAAAATGTTTTCCAATATTAAAAAAGAAAAACTCAACGAGTATATAAAAAAGCTAGAAGCTAGAAGGAATTACAAAATTGATTTCAAGACTTGAATATTTATTTTAAATTGTCTCTCGAGTTTTTTTTCTGAATCCATTTGAAATTAACTTAATTCAAGCTGAGTTTTTCATTTTCAATATAATTACGATCAAGAAAGTATCTAGAGAACTAAAATTAATAGAGATGCAAGAAGATGAAGCTGTACAATTAATATTTAAGTTGACGTCGATTACTGAATTTTGGAAATTTGTACCAGAATCGAAAAAAAGGCTGTTTGTCGAATTATTTCAATATGCGGAGCAATGCCCGCATGTAAAACATTTTATTCCAAACACTGATCAGTATTAACTAACCAGCATCTCAAAGAGTTACTGAGAAGTGCTGCCGCCAATTAGTAATCAAATTTAAATACGTATTTAATTGCTGCTTGCGAAAAATTTCAACATTCGGAAAATGGCTCGGCCTATCAAGAAGCTTGACCAGCCCTGGACTATACCAAACAAAACCATGAAACTTGCATACGAGCCGTTTAATATAAAAATGTAAAACGCTGTGTTAGCCAGCCGTGGTGAAATGTACAAAAAAAAAACCAATCAGCTGTTAAAGTTTTGCTGCTGTGCAAACGCTTGCTATTTCTGAAACTTAGCAAGGCTCTTAACCGCAGTTAAGTTATTAATGGAAACAGGCTATTACTTTATAAAAAATTACTCTAAGTCAGCTTTTTTGTAACTGTTTGGCTGACTTCCAAGCCAATCAATCCAAACTCAATCAATATTTGCATATTATATATTTCCAACACGGCTTGTTTTCAAACGAATCGATATACATCCCACGAGCATCTCAACGGCGTCAGCCTGACATGTTAATATTATTTCATGTAACAAATTCAGAAAAAGCATTTTGAGCAACTGAGAGCTATAAATCATATGCCAACGATAGAGAACTTGTCTACACGTCAAAATAAGTTACTGTATACATACATACGTGTAAAATAAGTGCGTGTGTTTTCAGGCAAGTGAGTAGGTATCTATAACTGGGTAATATATTTCTGTGCATGTACGAGCATATTCAAGAATATTAACTTTTTGTAAACGCAATGCACTAGTTACTCAACTTTGATGTTAGCTGGAGGTAGTTATAAAAATTTTCTTCACATACACATTTGTATCTTTCGAAATTACAAAACGAAGGTTTCATTAAGTTCAACTGGGATAACAATCTGTGACTGATCCAATAGTCTGAATTTCCCATTACTAACTCCTCATCCTTAAAATTCTTTAACACTCTAACACAGGAATATTAAGAATTTTCAATTTAAATCTCTTGTGAACTCAGTTTTCCAATATCAATACCTGCATAATTTCTTACTTTGGGAGTCAAATATTTTAGCTTAATTTTTTAATCTTTCTGTTTCCCGCTGCCAATTTCCCTTTTTTGTATCCTTTTGTCTGCGTTAAGCGCTTTTAAATGCTACTGAAATCAAATTACCGAGTGCTCACAAATCACCCAACAATCGACCTGAATAGCCAACAACTGCGAAGAAAATTAAAGCAACGCCAGTGAAATAAATCTCCTTGGAATGGTTCGAGGGTAGTTAAGTACCTCGTAAGTTCATACAATTTGCGGCGTTACAAGTTAAAACGCTGACCAAATTGTTGTCCCTTAGTTTGTCATAAACACAGAACTACTCTCGCACGTTAAACGGATTTTGTATGGCTGGTTGGCTTGTTGACTATGGTAACTCTTCGCAGTTTCAGCGCAGTCATTGCCAACTCTGCTGCCGTAGCGTGAATTGCGCTTTGGCTAATATGAGAGACTAACGTTTTATTTGTTAATTGACACCGAAACGGGGTTGCATTAAATGGAACACAGAAAGCGGCTAATGCTCCTATGTATAGTATGATAAGTGTATGTTAATGGTTGTTGCTGGTTATGTTATCTGGTTATGTGGGTTGATATTAGACAGCAGCTGTTAATTGTGTGAGCAGAGGAATTTTCTGTTTATGTAATGGAATACATTTTTTATTATGCTTGTATTGGAGAATAAGTGAGCAAAAGTACAAACATTTTAAAGTTATTTACATGTTTAGGCTATAATATACAGTGCGTTCTAGAACTACATATAGCATAAGAACTTCTTAACGAGTTTTGACAATTATTTCTTTCTTATTTAATTTTAGTAATTAGCTTATGAAAATAAAGAACGCATTTAAATGCCTCAAAAATCGCTTTAATGTAAGAATTTTTTTTTTTTTTGTGATGGCGATGTTAATTTTTTTTCTATACAAAATGAAGGAATTGTACAATACTTCAAAATAGTGAATTAGAATAGTTAAAAAAATATAAATAAAAAAAAATTTAAAAATATAAGAAAATGACTAATAATAATACCTATAGAAAATAAAAATTTTAAAAATCAACGAAAATTTTTTAGTCACTCCAAACTTGCACTTTATTATACCAAAAAGAAGTTTTGCTCCTCTCCCAGCTACAAACTTTTCGTTACTGCTAGTAGCTTAGAGTCAAAAAACAGTAGCAAAAACTTCCGGAGTCAGCCGGAGCACTACCAGCGAAATTATTCAAGTGTGCTCTAGCTACCGCTACTGCTCTTGCTTTTGTTGGTTTGCTACTACTCCCAAAGCTGATATTTGGAACTGTTCGTGTTTTTGGGTTTGATGCATTTTTTATGCATTTTTGCGATGTTAATATACATTGAGAATTTAACCGACAAGTTATAATTCCTACCTTTGAAGTAATAAATTATTAAAAAAATGGTACCAGATTTTTATTTCTTTGCTTTTATCTGTGCTAATTTGACAGCTCTTATCAATCGATTTCAAAAATGACCCATTAAATTTCTTTAAAGCTAAGCTAGTTGTTCCTTAGTTTTGTTCTGGTCCTTATTGCCACAATGCTTTTCATTACTCTTATTTTCCACCTTTCTTTCATTTCTTTTCTTCTTCCGTTATATTTTCTTTTATAATATATCTTTTCTTTATACGAGTATCCTTACCATCATAATTTTTGTTTCTTTTCTTTTGGTTCTCTACTCATTTCATGCATTGCATTCAGTCATTCTCTTCTGCTAATCATCCGATTCCTTATCATCCCATTCCTTCAAATATCACCTCTTATCCCCGTCCTAACGTATGGCGCAGAAGCTTGGACGATGACAACATCCGATGAAACGACGCTTGGAGTGTTCGAGAGAAAGATTCTGCGTAAGATTTTTGGACCTTTGCACGTTGGCAACGGCGAATATCACAGGCGATGGAACGATGAGCTGTATGAGCTTTACGACGACATAGACATAGCGCAGCGAATAAAGATCCAGCGGCTTCGTTGGCTGGGTCATGTCGTCCGAATGGATACAAACGCTCCGGCTTTGAAAGTATTCGATGCGGTACCAGCTGGTGGTAGCAGAGGAAGAGGAAGGCCTCCTCTGCGTTGGAAAGATCAGGTGGAGAAGGACTTGGCTTCACTTGGTGTGTCCAATTGGCGCCGGTTAGCACGAGAAAGAAACGACTGGCGCGCTTTGTTAAGCTCGGCCAAAATCGCGTAAGCGGTTATAGCGCCAATTAAGAAGAAGAGACGAAAAAAGGATGTGCGGTCGAACTAAAATTGTTGGGCTTCAAAAATGAAAAAATGGTATTTTCAATAAAAATCGTCATGGGAACTATCCACTTTTCGATACAATACCTGTATATATTGAAAAATTATCAAAAATTTTTCAAAAGTCATAAAATTCAGGGCTCTCTTCTGGAGTCAATTTTCTTAGAATGGGTTTCAAAGTAAATAGTGCCAAATATGTTATATTTTAGAGGAAACCCACAAGTGGATTTTTGAACCTTGAAGCTGCTCTAAAGGTGGCGACTTTAGCCAAATACTACACCATCATAAAATGCATACAGCTGCTGAGAGGCAATGTTTTGCACTTAATCGTAGACGCAGAACGGACTTAGTGATCTTCAATAAGTCAGTTCCAATTCTTGCTCTAGTCTAATACGCAAGCAATTCCCAAAAATGCCTTAATATATAATAAGTATAAGTAAGTATAAAGAAAAGCATCCCCTGACTAAGAGGCTTTCAGGCTGCTTAACCGTTCTCGTCACACAACTTTCTTTAACCCCTCACTGCATGAGAATCCGTATATGGTATTGTCGTTTAGATTCAATTTCATTTTCAAATTAAGTATTATAAAATAAATCAAACCATTTCAAACCATCAAATATATATTTACCAATAATAAAACGCAAAAAAATTGTCTATGATTTTATGACAAGATATGAAAAAATACAAAATAAAAACATAGCATTAAATTAAAATTACAAAAATAAAAACATAGCATTAATACATCATGTATCGACTTGACTTAAGCAAAATTTCAAAAAAATAAATTAGTAATTGTAAAAGTTATCGCTGTTTGTATGGAGCCCGTTTCTTCAGAAGTCCCTTTCGGTGATGATCACAAGTCCTTGGAGATCTAGAATCAATCGGAGAAAAGAAATTAGTTTTATTAATAGATAATCTTGTACCTGATCGAAGCTTTTTGTTTTCAAAATTTACAATATGGCGGCCTCAGGAAATATTTTTCAGATTTTCGAGAAAAAAACCGACAATTAATTGTTTAAGAAAAATCGAACGAGAAACGAGCTTTTTATGTTTTTCAAAAGCAGTATAAATTTTATTGAAATCTATCAAGCGATTTTTAAGTTACAGTGATCACTAGTTCAAAAAACAAAGTTTTGAGAAAAACGCATTTAAAGTGTTGCTATCTGCTTCTGAGCGCCCGAGCGCCTTTGTTAATTCTTGAGTAACGGATTCAATTCAAATTTTCACCCAATATTTTCTAGATATTATACTTTAAGAAAATGCAAAAAAACTCAAATTTTTTGAAAATTCTGACTACCCCTAATCCCTTAAGTATTTTTTCACCAAAAAAATTTTTTTTTTAATGGATTCGATATTCTCACCTTTCTTGTAGGATAATAAATTTTCCCATTTTCAATTTCTATACTTTACAACTAGTTTTTATATATTTATTTATTTATTCATTAGTGTCTAACAAAATTCAGAACAGACATTTAAGGTATTAATACAAATTTTATAGATTACCGGTCTCCACTACTCCAAGAACCAATTAAATAAATAATTAAATGAAAATAATATGAAATAACCTCACAAATTTTTGCGATCTCTTTTTAACAGCTGATTTTTGTGTTTGCCCAATTTCGCGAAATCTCAGAAAAACTACCAGTAGCCCACTGAACAAGAAGATTGCAAATTTTCTATTTAATTTTTGTTTCTTAACTGAAAATACCAGGCAATTTCATTTTCTCCACTTTACGCAAATCTTCGCCAAATGGCCTTTTTTCCAACCACAAAATAAAAGTGTAACAAAACGCTCGCAGTGCTCAAAAGTTTATGTCTCGTATAATTTCCGTTACTCAAACAAGGCCATCAGGTAACCACGGTGCACAAAAAACAAAAATACAACCATTTGTGGACCCACACACACGCACACATAAATGGACCCATGATGCACAGCCTTTTGTAAATGAACCATTATTGCTAACTGCCGCATTCACACATACACACACATTTGTGCATATGGCATGTGCATGAGCTCGTTTTTCTTCCTGTCTCTAATTCTGAGCTGAGACGTTGACAATGCCTTGTGTCTTCCCCTTTTGTGCATCTTCTAGTTCACCTTCTTTTCGACACACAAAAGCGGTTGATAACGACCGTGCGACCGACAATGAGCGTCACATGAGCACTTGTGCATTATATATATGTATTTACTGCTGCTATGTAGCACGTAGGTGTGTACATAAGTGGATGCAAGTTCCTTAATAGAGGTGACAGTTTTGACACCAAGTGTGTTTACTTCTGCAAGGAAAACCAGTAGAACAAAAAAATAACCTACATATAGATGGGCTTGCTGGCACATTGTTGTTGCCACAAAACACTTGTCGCCAAGTTGGCAACTTAAAACAAACAATCTATGTGCTTGTATTTGTATGTGTGTAGTTGAGTAAAAGATGCTTTTAGAAGTACAACAATACAGATATTATTTTAAGTTTACGTCGAAAATAGAAAATGCGTTCGCTCACACTACTCGCCTTCGCATATGATTTATCACTTTCTAATTAACTTCGTTGGGTTTTTTGCCCTTAAAGTAATTCAAAAATTATTTATGATTTTATGAAGAAAAAAAATCACAACCAAAAATCTAAACAAGTCAACATAACCAGGGCCTTTGCTGAAATTTAGCCTGATCTATTTAGCAAAGTCCCTCAAAATTGGATCCATGCTCCCATACGAACCCGTGACGTACATCTGAACGATTTCATGCTCTATAATGGCAAGCAAGAGTTCTTTCAAATAAAAATCGAATTTCATTAATACGAGTACCTGGACTTTAAATTGACGCAGTTAGCAGTGGGCGAACTTACATAGATGGCACTACAATCGTATGTCGGTCTTGGCCGAATCTAAAACATTGCGCCATCTAGCTCAGTTCGCTGCTTGCTGGCGCCAGTTGGTGACGCCTAGTGCTGCCAGGTTATGCCTCACTTGATCTCCCTAGCGTAGATTAGGTCTTCCTCCTCCTCGTCGTCCACCAGTGGGTTTACTCTCAAAGTACTGCCGTGGCGAAGCACTTTCGTTCATCCTCGAGAAGTGGCCACGCCAGCGCAGCCGCTGTATTTTAATACGCTTCACTCTGTCCACCTAGCCGGTATAGCTCATACGGTTGGCTGTTTGACAGAATACGGAACTCATTTTTGCCTACGCGAAAAAGACCAAAGATTTTTGGAAGAATTTTTCTCTCGAATGCTACCAGTTGTCGTCTTCGTCCAAGCTTCTGCGCCATATAAAATGACGGCGATGATTAGGTTTTTATACAGCTTTGATTTCATTTTTTTAGAGAGGGCTCTACTTCTCAATTGCCTGTTGTCACCTGTTGGCAGGAGTTATCCTTCGTTTAATCTTCAGGCTGACGTTGTTTTGGTTGTTAATACTGGTACCTATACAAAAAAAGTCCGTCACCACTTTTGTAATAGATAGTGCAAAAGCGGTTCAACTCAGCAGCTCGAATATTTTTCCAGTAGTAGATTTAAGAAATAGCAGGAAAGGGAATCGCCTTCTGAAACGTCGCTTGGTATCGAACTGCGCTGCGCGAACACCACTCCAAATGCTCTTCTGACATTGAGTTGGTCAAACGCAGTTAAAGAAGCATCTCGCGCCAACCCACTTGCACTATTCAACAATTATTTGGTTCTTAACCGGACACTGTCCGATAGAAAACCAATGAGTGATCCTTAGTTCGCCTTGGACGAATGGTTTGTTGCTTGACTATCATTCGGTAGTGTCCGGTTTAAAACCCCGCTGTGAGCACGAAACACCAAAATGATATTACTTTTTTTCTAATGGCGGTACCTCCTTGGCAGCAAGACTCCCATTGTTTTTCTGCCATAAAAAGTTCTTCATAAAAAAACATCTATCAAGCGGTAGTAAACAATATCAAGACGTGCATCATAAGTTGGAGAAGGAGCTCGACCAAACAACCAGTAAGGGATATACTTGTAGATATAACTACTTGTATGTATTTGGAGGAAAACAGGGTTGAATTGCTTCAGCTCTTAGAAGATCTTCTACTCACCTTTATCCTTTCGTGAAGATAAGATTCTCGGCACTTTGGCTTCCACTCTAACTTTACCACTAAGATTTATCAGTACTGGGTATCTGTCGACTGTGGAGTTTTCCTACAAATAAAACGCAATAAAACCGATTTCGGAAGGCAACAAACCCGATTCCGATAAAGCGCGTGAAGAGACGCTCATTGCTCGCTTGCTAGAGGTGGTACAATTACAGAATGAGGTCGTTAAGTGTCTAGAAATGGATCGATTGCATGAAGCTGAAGAAGATTTGAGCATAAAACAACGCTTAGAAATGCATACTTCGCTTCGTGAAGAGGACACCGAATCGAGAAAAATCACAACTAAGCTGTCTAAGAAGGAGAAAAAGAAACAAAAGTAATTGATGCGGATAAGGATGCTGATGAATCCGAGTTGCGTATGGATAAGCAGAAATTGAAAAGGAAAAAGAAGAAATTTCTCTTAAAAATCAAAACAGACTGAGATGTGTTTCTGGGCGTCGGATAGGGTCTTGCAAGTGTCCTTTGATAATTCTAAGTCAAAACAAAACCAAAAAAAAAAACCAAAAAAAAAACAAAGAAAATTGAAAAGTGTTCATCGTGCGCTTTGGGACCCGAATTTTGGGCAAAATTGTGATATTTGCGCTGAAGAGCAACCCGAAACCATTCAAGAACTGCCATTACATCTATTGAAAACAACCGTTTGATTTGGCCTTTGAGCTAGAGGAATTAACAGACCATATTTCTTCAAAAAAGAGGTTGGCGCCAATGTAACAATGCGAGAGCTATCGCGCCCTGATACTCGAGTTTTTGACGCCAGAAATTGAAGTCCGTGATCACCACAACATTTAGTCCCAAAAAGATGGCGCTACTTGCCATATAACCATACATCCCGTGACAAATGGAACAATGGATTTACTGCGTTGTTTGCTGTCGTGTCAGTGAGCAATTTATCTCTCGTCTCGGACCCGCGGATTGGCCGCCAAGATCGTGTGATATCACACTTTTGGATTTTTTCTTTTAAACCAGCTTCGATTGAGGGATTGGAGCCAACATTACTAAAGTTATTCACGAGATACCGGCTGAGTCATTCAAAAATTGGTGTTTACGGATGGCCGAATTATGCCGCAGTTGCGGTCAACATTTGAAAAGAATTATCTTTAAAAATAAGTATCATGAATGGTTCTACAGAAACATACTAAAGATTGCCCATAAAGATTGCATTGAATACGATCAACATTTGTAGTGTAGTAGAAACTAGACACTAATGCTATTCTACTCAAGAAGAAGATAAGGTTACGGGGGTCATATTCACAAACACTCACTTCAGAGTTTTTAGTGAACCTAAGCTAAGACTTGCAGTTCTAAATTGAGGCTTTGTTTGGTTTTTCATTGGGGAAGAATTTTTACGTGGCGGTTCCGAAACCCAGCGCACAACCAGATATTCTGGGTTGATTCGCCTTCTCACATTAGCTCGCTCTTAAACGGATGTTCGGAAACTATCCGAACGATGCTTAGACGAAGCCCGGAAGTTATGAGCTGATTGGACCGTATGCAGAATAATAGTCCTGGCCATCCCTAGGTGAATAGCAATCGGGTACTTTCCCAACTTACGTGGATTTCTACACACTGAACCATCCTCCGTATAGCGCAGAAGCTTAGACGATGACAACATTCGATGAGGTGTCCCTTGAAGTGTTTGAGAGAAAGATTCCGCTTAAGATTTTTGAACCTTTGCACGTTGGTGAAGGCGAGTATCGTAGGCGATGGAACAATGATGCGGTACCAACTGGTGGTAGCAGAGGAAGAGAAGGGCCTTGGCTTCACTTGGTATTTCCAACTGACGCATGTATGCACACGAAAGATATTTTGTTAAAAAAAAATAAGAAGCTAAGACTTGAAAAATCTGGCGGTTCGGATTTTATGTATTTCTGGTTCCAGTTATCTCACGAACGCTCGCGTAACATTGATCTTTCGAGCTCCGTATGCAAATGAAATATCTCTCGATGAACAAAAACCGCTATTTAGATAAGAAGGCATAAGGAACACTCTATAGGACTATTTTACGCAATATAATATTAAACTGTACGAAGTTTAAAATTACATGAACTTTCTGAAAAGCACGAAGGTACCACGACTTCCTTGGTTCTCTGGGTTCTCTTGGTTTTCTCTGGGCAATGTTACCAGTCATGCTTATGAATCCTTCGATTCAGCTGCCATGGGTGGGAAACAAAACGAAGACTAACTCGCTCCAGTAAGCATAACTAGACAACCTCGCAAAGGGCAGCGTTTACTAGTGAAGTTTATTTTAACGGCCAAAACCAGGAAAAGATTATAGGGTCGTATTAGAAGAACCACCTATGTAAATAAATCTTCTTCTAGAAAATCAAAAATCTGCGCTATGCATCAAATATTTACTAAACAAATATTTCTTTAGCTTTAAGGAATCTCGCTCGTTTTTCTTAAATCCGATTGCATTATAACTTTACTTTCCTTGACTTTGTTTTTATTTCGCTACTTACTACAATTCCCTTTCTCTTTCCAGAAAATGTTTATTTAGAGATGGCAAAAATTACACGACGTGCCGTTGCCTCGTCGTCGTCGTCATCATCGCTGTCGTCGGTAACATCAGCATCATCAGACACTACAAGGTCATCAACAGCAACGAGTTCTTCCACTTCAAAGGCTTCCAAATCAACTGCTACAGCAAGCGCAACAATAAAAACAACAACGAATGCCAATAATATTATCGATGATGGTAAGCCAGCACGTTTGGCCGCAGCGGATATGTCGGACAAACTGGCCATGCCACTCACTGCATTTACTGATCCTCCTCCACTTCGCAACAACGGCAATGCATCCAAGAAACGGTTTGTGGCAAACGAGAATAACAGCTTACCCGCCACGAATACAACGACTGGGTAAATGCAATAATTTTGTGTGATTTTTGTGGTATTTGTATGTTTACCTACTTGTTTTTTCATATGTGCGGATGCAGTACCGAATCCCTATACGACGGTACAAACGGACGGCAAATATTATTCACGGGGACTGGCCGATACAATAAAAGTGTGATTGAGCGGAGAATAGAGCAAGAGGAATTTTATGCTACCTACGACGTGATGACTGGTGTACGTATTGCCGCGACGCTTAGCGGGTTTTTCGGCTTAATGGTATTCCTTATAGTTTGGAAGAGTCGCAGCAGTTCCAATGAAACGATGAAAGTTCTGAAGGTGAGTTCAATGTTTGTTTCAATCAGTCTCATTTACCAACCAATTATGTTTTATATTTCCTTTCATTAATATTTCCAATCAGTCATGCAAATTAAGTATTTATTTTCACTGGATTGGTCCTGTCATGTCTGATAGAAAAAGCTCCTGTAGCAGTACTTCGTTTAATTTGACTCATCCAACCTAAATCCAAGTAAATGCACAGACTGCAGAGCAAAGCGCTTCCGGTGTTAGATGGCTGGCGTTTCCGCTAGCTGCGCAGATATCTGCAATGTCGGTATCTTGCCCAGCCTAGCCCTTTAGGTTGTCAGTTAACCGCTCCATCAGGATCGAAATTGAGCAAGAGCAAACCTTGTAATTCGCTGCTCAATATTAATGTGTCAGGTATTGACGGCAGATGAACCCACCTCACGATGTATGTTTTTCATTGCATTCAGGTATGTTTCGGGGTTCAATGGGTTGTGAAGTGCTGCTCAATATCGCATCCCAATTGTCTAAGCTGACACCTTACATTCCACAATAATTTTGACTGCTTTTTAGGTAGAATTTAGGACAGTGTGTCCTGTGTGTCACGAGCTAAACGGATGGAAACATCGTGTGCTACTTCACTTCTTCTTCCCCTTCTTCTTGATTGACGCGGTATCCGCTTACGCGACTTTCGCCGAGATTAGCAAAGCGCGCCAGTCGTTTCTTTCTCGTGCTAAACAGCGTCAGTTGAACGCACCAAGTGAAGCCAAATTCTTCTCTGCCTGATCTTGCCAATGCAGAGGAGGTCTTCCTCTACAGCTGGTTCTGCATCGAATACTTTCAAACGCTCCGGTTTTTATCCATTCGGACAAGTTGGATTTTTATTCGCTGAACTATGTTTTTGTCATTGTAAAGCTCATACAGCTCATTGCTCCATCGCCTACGTTACTCGCCGTCACCAACGCGCAAGGGTCCAAAAATCTTCCGCAGAATCTTTCTCTCAAACACTCCAAGGGACGCTTCAGCGAATGTGGTCATCGTCCAAGCTTCTGTACCATACGTTAGGACGGGCTTGATGAGAGCCACTTCTGCCTCAATATAGTAGAGCTGTTGTGAAGATATAAGAAAGCACTCAGTACCGCTACAAAGAGCGGCATTTTGGCACGACCTTTCACGATATTATCCCTAGCATAAATTTCAATATTTTTGGACATTTTTCTATCACCGAATTCGGAAAAACTCCTTTGCGGCGGCCGCCGTAGCTGAATGAGTTGGTGCATGACTACCATTTGGAATTCAGAGAGACCGTAGGTTGGAATCTCGGTGAAAGACCAAAATGAAGAAAAAGTTTTTTGTAATAGCGGTCGCCCCTCGGCAGGCAATGGCGAACCTCTGAGTGTATTCCTGCCACCAAAAAGCTCCTTATAAAAAAATCTGCCGTTCGAAGTCGGCTTGAAACTGTAAGTCCCTTCATTTGTGGAACAACATTAAGACGCACGCCACAAATAGGAGGAGCAGCTCGTCCAAACCCCAAAAAAAGGTGTACGCGCCAATTATATATAGATATATATGTTTATCTACTCTATTTTGAAAGTCTATCTCTATTTAAATTCGCTACTGTTTTCTATTTAACTATTTTGTATTATATTAAGCTCGATGTGAGCTTTTTTCATTTGCTCCATTTCTTCTCTTTCGTTCAGCTCTTTACTTTTATCATTTTCTGATATCCCGACACATTTTTCACACCATTCCTTTAACTATTTTTTCGAAAGAATATTCTGAAGCATGTGTTTGTCATTTTAGGATCCCAAAATGGCTGCTGTCGCCGCCGTTTGTATGCAAGAGGAGGAGGAGCGTGAAATACAAGAGGCCATGGTCGCAACCGGCATGTCTATATATCCGGATGAATATGATGCTATCGTCTATCGGCGACAACGAATGTTATCTTTGGGCAATGTTAGCGCACCACCTATGCTAAATAGAGGATATCGCTTCTCTTCAGTGGGTAAGTTTGTTGCTCATAAATGGTGTTGGACATTGAAGACTAATTCGAACAAGATATTCCTGCTTATGAAACTACAGGTGGTGGTGGCTACAGCAGCTTGCTGGAGCCACCTCGACGATTTTCCTATTCGGCAACATCTGGTGTCGGCAGCTTTACGGGAGGGCGCCGAAAAAGTGGCTCCGAGTCATCGCGTATATTGAGTAACTATCCGATGGGTAGCAGTTTTGGCAACGACGATTACTTTATTGAGACAGAGGATGAATTGGAATGTACCGATTATCCACGTAGTGGGACACATCTAGACGAACTGCCAGACATGCCACAACGCACCGATTCAACGAAGAGTAAACGTGGGTTCCTGGAAGTACCGCCTACAGTAGGTGTCGCATTTCATTATGCTCTCATTAAATTATATTAATTCTCTTAATTTTCAACTAAAGGGTCAAGATTCGCGGCGTAGCAGTGCAATGACATGCTGCAGTACTGAAAGTTCATACTTGGAGCGACGCTGTTCGGCATTTACCTTAGGGCTTGGTAATTTACCGCCGACACTTCAACGAAAGCTATCTTCAGCCTCACGTGCATCGAGTACTGACAATTGGGACTACTACTATCCGGACATACAGGTCATACAGCCAACACCGAAGCCTTCACCTTGCCCCTCGGAACGTAGCCTTTATGAGCAGCTGCAGGCGCATGCGAATATCACTTCGACCTCAAGCGTAAAAGTGTCCGGCAAAGGTGCACAAGCGCCGCAAGCAAAAACACCCGTGGCCACCATAACTACCCACAGCAAGACTGGCACTACAAATACTGTAGTCACTGGGGATACGAAGGTGACTAATAGCCAGGTCGATGCACAGAAGTTTGTGCGCAAGCACAGCATAGCTTACTACGATCCGGAAAGCGCACAGGCCGGACGCAAGCAAGAAATCCACTCGATCAGTGCCGATACGGTGGATATATATCCTTACAATCAGACGCTTTTCGAAAACAGCAATTTGATTGGTTTCGCTGATGCTGCTAGTGCTGTCGTTGGATCGACGTTCAAACCGCCTCTGCAGTCTGCGCCACCAACAAGCGGTCACTACGGGTTTCATTACTCCGACTCGCCTACAGAGGATTCCCGTGGCAGTTTGCGCGGTAAAGTTGCGGTGGTCGAACTGCAGCGCCTCACCTACCCCACTGAGCAGATGACGCCGCCACCTATACAAGAGCACAATAACAACAACTTTCCGTATTCTAGTTCCGCCGCCGCCATAGCAGCTGCTGCCTCTGCGGCAGTTGTCACCGCCACTACGGCGAATTCCAGCAGCATCAGCATCGACAGTACGCCCATTAGCTTGGATAAACTGAATGGCAGTGGCAGTCTGGGCACCATATCAGCGAAAGCACTTTTCAATGTAGAAAGACGCGCGCCACTTGCCTCGCTTAGTTCCTTTAAAATCTCGTCACTAGAGTACCAAGACTCAGAAGCGCGCTCAGTTGACGAGGACTCCGTGTTCCTGGATAGTGTGGCCGACACTGACGAGGATATACAGCAGTTTAGCAGTGACAGCGAAGAGGTTAGCTTCGGTGAACACGATCCTATTAGTATGCGCGAGAATGTAGCGCTTGTTGCACCGCAAAGTGGCGGTAATGGCAGTACTGTTGAAGCGTCCGCAATTGTGCACACCGGACCTCAACCACTCAGGTATCCCATCGAAAAACGCTACAGTCTGGGTGCTGGATTCAATGCTGGTCTCGGTGGTACGAAACTATCGCGCGCGCGACGTCCCCTACTTCAACGTCATCGCACAATTAGCGTTTCGTCAAGCGATCGTGTCGGTCTGATCGGACATCAGCTGAAAGAGTTTCACTATACCGGCAGTGGTAGCCAAACACCAACCACTATTGCGGAATCAGTGCCACTCGAGACGCATTTTGGTTCAGTTATTTGTACCAGTAATTCACCAACACATCCACGACGTGCGCAACTGCTGCAACAGTATAGCGATCCACAAAGCCTGCCGACTACCACAACAACTACAGCCACCACAACAACAGACGATTACACCTGCTCTACTTTGAATACAGAACTTTGTGGTGGCGCTGGTGGACAAGGACCTAGTGGTAGTGGCAGTGGTGGTGGCGGCAGTGGCGGCGGAGGTGGCTCCGCGACACTAACTCAAAACAGCAGTCTAAATACTGTAGTCAGTTTCGGTCGCTCAAGTCCCCTAACGGACATCAATCAAACGAGCTGTGGTCTTAGTTCTGCTAGTGCAAATGCTGCTTCCGCTGCTGCTGCTTCTGCTACTGATAATCAATGCTATTCCACAGAAACTCAAAAGGCTTCGAAAAATCAAACGAACAAAACACAACCACAACTGCCATGCTCCAGACTCTATGATGACCCTTGTGCCTCCTCAGTCTCGGACTCGATGATTATTACTTCGACAACGCGACAGCCAATTATTTGCATGCCATCATCGCTGAAAAACCTCATCTTACGCGGCAGCGCTACCGCTTCTGGGACCAGCTCAGATAAACTGATTGACTCCCCAAGCGTTTTGGTGAGCAAAAGTGCTACCAATTTGAGTTTACTGGACAGTAAGGCGCATAGCGGAGAGGAACGAACTTGCCGATCTGTTATGCTGGAACTGCCTCTAATAAAGTTACCTACCGATGAGAGTTCAGATAGTTCAACGGCATCGGAGGACATCGAGCGGACGCATAGTAAAAGTGAGGAATCACGCGAACCCAGATTGACGGGTACCAATCGGAAATGGTCAAAGGAAACACTGTTCTAGCTAGGATCCAAAGCACCACGTTTAATCTATAATATGGGTTGAACGTGTTTGGCTTGAGGGCAAAATACATACATATTGTACACACATACATATGTCTCGAAATCAAATGCTCGAAGAATGATGTATGATACTACGTATTGGGTAAAGAAAGGCAAAACTAGAGAGATAAGAGCATAAGGAATGGTAAGTAAATATGGGATAGAAAAAGAATAGAAAGTGGATTGAACTGTACGACTGTCCGGCTAAGGAATTGCGTGCGTTGTTGTGACTCAAAGTTGGCACAAACACTTTTTACAGGAGCTTAGTATGATTAGATTCTCGTCACAGATTATACAGATTATAAGAACTGTAATTGCAATCTAAGAAATTAGCATAAAAATTAAATGAAAATATTTACATTTGTAAGTTGAAAACAAAAAATACAAACAATACAGAAACGGGTGAACTTAATAGCATTTCGTGAGCAGTTTATGCGATTCAAATTGTTATTTGTATTTTATAGTAAATTACACCATATACCTATACTTATCGAGTAAAGTATGCATGTATTGAGAAAAAGCAAAAATATACCTAGTAATTGATAAGCTTTAAAATTTACTTTACATTACGAAAAAAAGGTGGCGTGTGGACGAGCATAACTCGGATGAGAAAATGGGGGGTTCGCTGAATTTTATTTGGCCAAAAAAACGAAAAATAATCCGTATGTGCAACAAGCAAATGAGTAGCAAGCGCATAAAAAATTATGGCATTGGATAGGAGTATCCACCGCAGGTACGGGATTAAGCCTAAATGCGGCTCAAGAATGTTTAAATAAGAAATAAAAAGTCTGTATGAGTCTTAAAACGATCCAAAGATCACATTACGTTCTTTATAATGTTCCACTATGAATAGGTACCTAGTACATATCTGCATATATATTAGATGAGGAAATAGAATAAGGAAGGATTAAACGAACCGCTGCTCATTTTCGGTTTAAAGATTGCGTAATGGTTTCCTGTAAAGATCTGGATATTCAAATGAAGTTCGCGAGTTACTACCACGTCTTAGCACATCTGCGTACTTCTATCATATTTCGACGTGGAAATAAACCAGTTTGGAGCAAATATTTCACTTTACAGAAGTAGCAATCGCTGCAAACTTGAGCCAGATGGTCATGAATTTGATCAAAAAGTAAATTAAAACTGCGTTTAACCTTTTAAAATCTTTATTTTTGCTTCTAAATCTATGCCATTGGCTTCAAAGTACTTCTGGCTCCTGTAGTATTGCTCTATTTTCCTATAAAAAATAAATAAATAATTGGCGCGTACACTTCTGTTAGGTGTTTGGCCGAACTCCTCCTCCTATTTGTGGTGTGCGTCTTGATGTTGTTCCACAAATGGAGGGACCTACAGTTTCAAGCCGACTCCGAACGGCAGATATTTTTTTTTTCTTATGAGGAGCTTTTTCATGGCAGAAATACACTCGGAGGTTTGCCATTGCCTGCCGAGGGGCGACCGCTATTAGAAAAATGTTTTTAATAATTTTGCTTTCACCGAGATTCGAACCAACGATCTCTCAGTGAGTTCCGTTTGGTAATCACGCACCAACCCATTCCGCTACCACGACCGCGGCTTCCCATGCAATACATTTATGTCAACCGTTTCTAAAATTCTCTTTTTCCGAAATGGCCTTCAAAGTGCACAGTAATTCCATTTTTAGCTACTCAACCGGATCGAAACGACGTTCCGGATGAGCGAAAACTCACAAGTTGAGCAATGCTAAAACGATAGTAATTATTATTAGTTGTTATTACACCCAACTCTGTTTTTACATTTATAAGGAACGTACAAAAATACTTACGATATCTGTATAGTAAGTTTTTTAAATTTAAAAATCGTGTGAGATGAAAGAACTAAAAATATTTTCCCAAAAAATCGTGCAAAAGAAGTTATAATGAAATTCATATTAAATATGTATTTATAAAACAAAAACACTCTATTTGTATTCCAGAAAAAATTTTTATTGTAATTAGTATACAGTGAAAATTAAAAAAGTCTTAAGTACCAAACATATAAGAATTCATATTGAAATTAGTATAAAAAAATCAATTTTGCAACTATTCATCGCTACCTGAGAATAAGCGTGCACTTTTATTACGGACTGGCCGAAAAACGCTATCATCCGTAGATATGTCAGATATTATGGGGTTAGGGGTAGCCAGAGGCCCGAAAAAATGATTATTTTATTTTATTTAACAAAAATAAAAACATAGCATTAATACATCACTTGACTTGACTTTATCAAATTTTCAAAAAAAAATTAATAATTGTAAAAGTTATCGCTGTTTGTGTGAAGCCCGTTTCTTCAGAAGTCCCTTGCGATGACACAAGTCTTTGGAGATTCATCTAAAATCAATCGGATAATCTTGTGCCTGATCGAAGCTTTTTTTTCAAAATTAACAATATGGCGGCCTCAGCAAATATTTTTCAGATTTTCGAGAAAAAAATCGACAATTACCAAAGACTTTCAGCTATTAGTCCATAGATGTCGCTAGGAGTATTTTTAAACCTTCCCAAATATCTTATTTTTTTTGTCTGTCATCTGTCAACAATATTCAATTAATTTTTTGTTACGTTTCATACAACAATGCATTTTTGTCGCTCTTAAAAATGTCGAATTTCGTGCCTTCAAACTACGGTTTGCGGACATCGAAAAACCACTTGTGACATGCTGCTCTCTCGGTTCAAAAGGAAGTCTTTTTTGCATCGAATCGTTACGAGTGATGAAAAATGGGTGTATTTCTCTAATCCCAAGCGTAAAAGATCGTATCGTCCGCCCGGCCACAAGCCAAAAACAACGGCCAAACCAAATCGCTTCTGCCGCAAGGCAGTGCTGTGTGTTTTCTGGTATCAGCGTGGTATTATTTGGTACGAGCTTTTAAAACCAAGTGAAACAGTTGACGGTGCACGTTACCAACGACAATTGGCCGATTTGAACAGCACTATACTATACACCGTAAACGCCCAGAATATGCCGATCGGCGTCACAAAGTAATTTTTCTTGATGACAATGCACCGCCACATCGAACAAGAGCGACTCGGGAACATACGATTGTGAACCGCTGGTACATGTGGCTTACTCACCAGACTTGGCGCTTCCGATTATCATTTGTTTGCATCGATGGGCCACGCACTTTCCGAGCAGCACTTCAATTCTCACGAAGAAGCCCAAAAATGGCTCGATGATTGGTTTGCGGCCAAAGACGGCCAATTTTTTTGGTGCGGCATCCCCAAATTGCCTGAGAGATGGGCAAAATGTGTCAATGTGTTTTTGTAACCATTTTTTGTTAATAAACGTTTGAAATTGAAAAAAAGTCTTATTTCATAGGTATATACCTGGTAACTGTTAAAAAAAATCGAAATTTAAAAAAAAAATTCTTCGCTCAGGCTCGAGTTTTTTATGTTTTTCAAAAGCAGTATAAACTTTAATGAAATCTTCTTTTTCTTAATTGGCGCGATAGCCGCTACGCGATTTTTGGCCGAGTTTAACAAAGCGCGCCAGTCGTTTCTTTCTCGTGCTAACCGGCGCCAGTTGGACACACCAAGTGAAGCCAAGTCCTTCTCCACCTGATCTTTCCAACGCAGAGGAGCCTTTCTCTTCCTCTGCTACCACCAGCTGGTATCGCATCCGCTGAACTTTGTCAATGTCGGCGTTAAGTTCATATAGCTCATCATCCCATCGCCTGCGATATTCGCCGTTGCCAACGTTCAAGGATCCAAAAATCGTGCGCAGAATCTTTCTCTCAAACACGCCAAGCGTCGCTTCATCGGGTGTTGTCATCGTCTACGCTTCTGCGCCATACGTTAATTTAATGAAATCTACCAAGCGGTGTTTAAGTTACCAGTTCAAAAAACATAGTTTTGAGATAAACGTATTTAAAATTTTCCTATCGAGCGCCCGAGCGCCCTTTGTTAATTGTTGAATAACTCGAAAAGTATTTGTCGGATTCACTTCAAATTTCACACAATATTTTTAAGATATTATACTTTAAGAAGCAAAAACAAAAATAATATAAATTTTTTTGAAAATTCTGACTACCCCTAACCTCTTATGCCAGATATCTCCCGCCCATCTGTCGGGTGTTATTCAAATTATTATCGGCTTCTGTTAGTTTTTTCATTGTAACAAAGTCTGTTATTAGCGACTGTTTCTTGCTTTCTCTAGTTTTTTATAGAAGATGGCGCAAAATTAACCATCCTATCGGGAAATTTATAATTTTTGTAAATGACATCGCACGTCACTCATTTTTTTGACACTTGTGAACTAAACAGCTGCAGCATACAAACAGACAAGCAATGAAGCGCGTAAAGGTCAAAATAAATACTTCCATTAATTACTCAAAATGATTTCGTTTTTATTTAGTAAAAAAAGTTATTCAAAAACACAATTGGATGAATAATTTTGCATCACCTTGTACAACACTTGTTAACCAGTTTTACGTTGCAATTTCAATGAACAGTTAGACTTGGTTAATTCTAAAATGTACTTATTGCTCTTACATGAAAATTTTTCACTTGGTAAACTACACTTTGATGAATTACAGTCTGTGTCAGAAAAAAGGTTAGGTAGAATTTGCGAACTTGACGCACGAGTTGCTTTATATCACGGACTGGCCCTCCAGCAGGATGCGTTTTCATAATTCCCCACATATTTTCAATGGGGTTGGCGTCTGGGGACTGGGAAGGCCAGTCCAATACTGTGACGCCATTTTCTTATTTTCTTGTTTCTCAATGTGTTTTTCTGAGAGCAGTGGTTTTGATGATGTGGGACGGTAGGATATGTTCGCCTCCTTCAGTCGTCGATTGATGATGTTGATATTCTCATCTATACTCTTTTTAGCTAGAACTGATCGTGCTTAGCGTAGTCACAAAGAAGGGTCCCGCTTAAAAAGTTGGACGATCACTTTATCCGGCTTTCTTGTCCTCACTCGCTTCAAGCCGCGCTTCGGAAAAGTCATCAACACCCTTATACCACAGGTTCCACATCACAACAAACTTTTTTGATTTTTTAATTACTTTCAGCCCTTTCAAATGCGTGCATAAATATATCGCCTCAAAGCGCTTCGAGTACTTCTCACTCATTTTTGTTTGGTTGCTAACCTGAGTTAGCACTGGCCCGTGGCCTTTGAGTGGGACTATTATGCAGCAAAAAGCAGAACGAAATATATCTTGAAGTTACAAAAAAAGAACTGCTTCATTTCTTCTGACGCAGATTGTAGGTATGTTTTGTTTAGAAAAACATTTTCTGATTTGATATTCGTGTAAGAACGGAAATTTCGTGTAAAAAAATTGATTCATGAAATGTGTTATTTCAAAATCGTTAAAAAGAGATTTGGGTGTATTAGTATTACTATCATTATAAGGGTTCTTAGCACTACTGCCTGAAAGATCTATTGTGCTCCCTTTTCATTTGCATTCAGAGTCTTTCTCTGAACCCAACTTTTTCAATAAATTTTAGTATTTCTTGTATTTTACTGAGTTTTATTGTATTTCCTTCTTCCCCTACCCAGGTGTTTGTCCCGTTTATGTATCAGTGCGAGCACGATGCTGGCACAACATTGTTGTTGTTTGCCCATAAATCTGAACTCGTTTTCGAACAGCTTCACGTATGCGACGATTGACGGCTAAATAATATTATTCCTTTCATATTGCTACCCAGAGGATGTTGAACCATTGCCGGTGAGAAGATGTGAGCTGTTTGGAACAAGTAAAAAAATATCCATGGTCAATTACAGGCAAAATCTTCAATCATTGCTCAAGGGGATGGTAAGGTTAATTCAGTGAAAAAAGGCATGCTTTTACGAATTTGTTCTGGCGTTGCCGAAGCGTTAGTTTCCAACATTTACAAGGCAAAATATTGAAAACTTAATGAGTGACTGTGATTTTCCTTTCGAAAAAGGTTTTTTTGCGGTGTCCATCATAACTCCCAACAAAAGGATCTTAAACAAAAAAATTGAAATGCATTTGTTAAGAGAGATTTTTTCCTGAGGTATCCCTGTGAGGATTGCTCTTTTCAATTTTTAAATTTTTAGTGACACTCGGAAGCCAAAAAACCGGTTTTCACAAAAAACTCTAAATGCATTTGGTGAAGAGGATTTTTCCCGAGATATCCTTATGAGGATAACTTTTTTCGCTTTCCAAATTTTTTCATGGTATTTGGAAGCCAAAAAATCGATTTTTACAAAAAAATCAAAATGCATTTGGTGAAGAGGATTTTTCTCGAGATATCCCTAAGACGTGTTTTTTGCTTTTTTCAATTTTTAAATTTTAAGCAATATTTGGAAGCCAAAAAATCGATTTTCACTAAAAAAAATTCTCCTAAATATCATTTGGAAGTGCGTAGGTTCGAATATTCGTGCATGAAAATCCAAAAGAAAAAGTTTTTCCTAATAGCAATCGTCCCTAGGCAGGCAATGGCAAACTTCCTGGTGCATTTCTTCTATGAAAACAGCTCTTCATAAAAAATATCTGCCGTTCAAAGTCGGCTTAACATCATCAAGACGCCACAAATTGGAGGAGGAGCCCAGCCAAACAGCCAAAAAGGTTTAAAGCGCATTGTATATATATGTATATATATCTATATATATATATATTATATATATATATAAATGTACTTATATGTATAATTTCTTTTTTTTTGTAAAATTAATAGATTAAAAAAGGAGCTCCCAGGGATATCTAGTGAATTATGTGAAGAGGTACTATGAAAAATTTCCAACAACTGGACTTCAAAAATAACAAGTTTTCGAAAAATGTTTCAAAGTCGAGCAGATATAGAAACCCGACTTGGAGCAACGGATGCTCAAATACCCAAAATTTCGTATATTTCGCGCCGTTCAACTTAAAATTTTGGCGCAATAATATTAATATGCATTCATCCATTCATGCATTCATGCATTCTCCATCAGGATTTCTTCTCTCTTATAGCCAGACAGACGGTGGCGTTAATAGGGATTACCAACTTAATTCGGAATTAACACAGAAATTAAGCGCAACTAATGCGGATTGACAATTAGACTTAATTCTCACAATTTAAGCCGATTAGGGGAATTTTCGATGACAACATTGCCGAAAAATGACAGTTAGTGTATATTGTGAATGAAAAATAATGCAATTTTTAAAGAGAAGGACAAGAAATACTGGCTGCAACGCTAGCTTGCACTAAAACATTTGAAATTACATTACTTTATTTTGATATTTCCGAGCAGTTTGAGAAATTGCAATTTAAGATTTTTTTAAATAAATAATTATTTTTTAATATCAGGGCAGCTATATATATATATATACATATATAATTGGCACGTACACCCTTTTTGGGTGTTTGGCCGAGCTCCTCCTCCTATTTGTGGTGTGCGTCTTGATGTTGTTCCACAAATGGAGGGACCTACAGTTTCAAGCCGACTCCGAACGGCAGTTATTTTTTTTATGAGGAGCTTTTTCATGGCAGAAATACACTCGGAGGTTTGCCATTGCCTGCCGAGGGGCGACCGCTATTAGAAAAATGTTTTTCTTAATTTTGGTGTTTTCACCGAGATTCGAACCAATATTCCTCTCTGTGGAATCCGAATGGTAGTTACGCACCAACCCATTCGGCTACGGCGGCCGCTGGTAATACCCGTATTTGTCGCCTGCAATCCATTTTTTACTAACAAAACTCTTCAATTAACAAATCAGCTGTTCTCTAATCCGCGTAGGAACCGTCTGTCACACTACAAATTCAATCAAATTAACTGCACCGGTTATCAAGATTAACGCCGCAACCTGTCTAGGCTTTTAGACGCCACTTAGTTAAGGATTGGCTATGTCATAGTTAATGTTTGAGGAACTTAGATAACTTAATTCTGATAGGCGCTCACTAATCGAGTCATAAAGTAGCGATGCATTTTTGTATCGAGCTTTTTAAGTTTCGTTTAGTTCACGGATTTATGTTGAAATGTCTTTATAAAATCTTTACTATACATACATACGCGTGTAAAAGGAGTAAAACTATAAAATAAAATAAAAAAATAATAAGAAAATGCAACAACTTTAGGGACTATTATAGAATGTAGAATAATTTCACTAACTATAACATTTCTACGTATAACGAATTTCCAATTTTACGTTTGATTTGGCGCTACAGTGACAAAGCACAATGTAACAAAAAACAAAACCAAAAGTTTCAGAAAATATTAAAATTACTTAATATTGCAAAATATATATGAATTGTGTGCCTCAAAGTTGAAAAACGCACATTTTTCGAACGGTTTCAGTTTGTTATCTGTTTCAAGAAGGAAAAGTTCAGAACAGATTTTAGTTTTCTCTCTTCATAGAAAGTGCTTAGCGGAAAATAGATTAAAAAAAACATATAAATACATATATGTATGTATCATATAACGAATAGAAACTATTAGGACTTCTCTTCATGCCTTCCTTCAAACCCACCCAAAGTGCATATACCTGAGAAAATAAAGCTCTAAAACCAATAAGAACAATTACATGCAAATGTATGTATGTATCTATGACATAACTTTAGGTATGTAGATAACTTAAGTAGAGAAATTGCACGAAACCCAAAAATTATAAAGAAATAAATAAAAATTAACGCAAATTTTATTAAAAACGAAGAAAAATGGTGTATGAGAAAAATAAGTATGAGATAATACAAATCAGTGGAAATCTAATATAAATAAGAAACTTATACATAAAAATGAAAAAAAATAAAAAAATTAAAAATTAAAACTAAACCTGAATTATGTAAAATTAGTAACTGTGTATTCGTATGTACTTCCGCGCCATCCAAATGACATACGTGACGTTCGTACATGCATATGTCGTACATACAAATGTATGTATGTATTGTATTTAAATTGTGTGCTGTAGTAGTTAGTATACTTTATACTTTGTATAGACTTATTCCTAGTTTATCCCACCTACTATATAGTGACATGTGTACATACGTACATTAGATACAAACACATTTACAACAAATGCATGCATTGATACCTATGAAAATTTGCAACCAAAAAAAAAAAAAACAGAAACAAAAAACAACTGATTAGATTTCGTATAAAATCGTAAACAATAAAATCTATCGTATTTTTCTATGAAATTTCATAAGCTCGACGTCCTCACTGAAACTCATACAACCATAGATAAATATGTAGAACATACTATTTTATATATATGTACATATGTATCTAAACCGCATATGAGATATATGTAGTCCTTAAAGCCAACACACTGGTACCTTAATGTTAGGAATAAAATAAAATAAAAAATTCAAAATATTTGAAGATAACAAAAAAATTCAAAATAATCGAAAGTAATAATGAAATTGAAAATAATTGAAGATAATTGAAGATAATAAAAAAATAAAAAAACAAAAAAAAATTATCATAAATTCAAAATGAAGTATAAGCAAATAAATATAAAAATATCGGTTATCTGTTACATACGAGATTTACATACTTGCATACGAGATATGCATGCAAACATACGCATAATCGTGCATACCTACATACCTTTTATACCGTACGGCGCGTAAACGCATTCATTCATATACATACATATATATACACACACATTAAGGGAAGAACTTTGCTTTTACATTAGGAAGCAAAACCAAACAAATTCTCTATAAATTTACAATTATTTTACTCTTCTCCGCTGTGACTGAAATTGTTCCGCTATTTCATATTTGCTCTCGCTACTACTCTGTACTTGAACAGATGAGTAGTAGAGCAGGTCGCTCAAAATGCAGGAGCAGATATTTTACTGCGCTCCAAGCTACGTTTTGTTACTGCTTTTAGCTCAGAGCAAGAGGTAGACGTCCAAGAATTAGGACGCCTCTTACATTTACTTACTCATTCTACATCCAGGGTCGCCTGTTTTGAAAAACATATGCTTAATGCTCTGCAGCATAAGTTTCCATTTCACGCCTCTATTTTCGGATAATTTACTCTACGAAATTTACAACAACATTCGATTTTTCTTCGCCCATTATCATTTCCTCTATTATTTCTTGAGGTGTCAATACACCAATAGCTCGTTGCAGACCTGTTCTCTTTGTGTTCCACCTCTAGCAGCATCGTGTTCGGTGTCGCTATAAATACAATTTGGAAGGTCCACCTTTCCCATTCGCCACAAATACTTGCGAACGGACTCGTGCCTGGACAAAAATTGTGTGAGGTTATAATTAACTTTACCGTACTTTCTTTCTACCCACTTTTTTAAATTCGATATTAGTCTCGCCGTCCATCTACCATACCGTTCAGAGTCCCATCTTGCCTGCCAAAGTGTGAACGTTTTAATTCTAATGTCAAAGAAGCTGGGTCCTGGAGTTCCTGACATTTTTGCCTCCTATTATCCTTTGCGCTCTTAAGCTTGAAAATCTATCTAATGGTTCCGCTGATAACTAAAACCGCTGCTTCTGATATGAAGAAGCTACTCTGAGAGCGCAGGTACATTGCACAGGCATTGTACAGTTTTTCGTATCCGTATAGAAGAATCGTGTTTGTCGTGTCCATTAAAAGTTTTCCCTTGTTCTGAGTTGGACCTCCAAGCTTTGCCATGAGCTTACTGAACATGCCGCTTACTTTGGGAGCACGATTTATATGCGCCCAATAAGTTAATCTTGAGTCGAGTTGCACTCCTAGGTCTTTGATTACTCTTTTTGTCGATAAAGTGGCATGGAGTACTTGTACATTTACTTCAAATGGAACACGTCTGTTGGTTAGAAGAATTACTTCTGTTTTCTCTGTGGCCAGTTTTAATCTCTAGTCATGTCTGCACTCGGATCATCACCTGATTTACCTTCCTTTTTTCTTCGTCAGTTTTTCGAGCGATTATTACAGCTGCAATGCCATCTGCGTATCCAACTAAATGCACATCCTCAGGCATTTCTATTCATCGTAGCTTATATAGCTAACATATAACTCAGGATCGAATATTGATCTTTGGATGCACCTGCTGCTGGAGCACTACTTGTGAAATTATTAATGTGCGCTCTCGCTTATGTTACTCTGCTACTTCTCTCTTACCTGCTATTTGGGCGCTGTTCGTTTTGTTTTGTTGGATGTATTATTTGTGTGTTTTTTGCGCTGCAACGTTAAAAATATAAACGATAAATTATATAGTGTAGGTAAGGTAATACTGGCTGATCTGCAAATGTGGCGTAGATTGTAGGTATGGTTGAATACAACTTATATTACAATTAGACCTATTCTTTTCACCAAGCGTTAGTAAGTGGTGAATAGATGAAGCAACTGGTATAAATTTGGTGGTAAGATAGTGAGTTATACCAGTTTTATGAGGAATAGCCATACACGCTAGCCACGAATCAAATTTGTCATCAAGTTAGTCGAGCAGCGAGATAGCGAGCAGAGGAGTGATGAATAGAAGAGGCCTATTATCACGAATTTTAACAGGTAGTGGTAATGCGACAGCAAAATAAAGGATTGAAATTCTTGAAGATACAGGCTGGCGATACAATGGAAAAACCTAAAGAACTACTTAGCTTTTAAAAATTATGAAATAATTAGTGCACCCAAATATTTAAAAATGGAAAAAACTTTCAATGAAATAGTCGCCATTGAATTATCGGCGAGCAAAAGCATAACAATAAAAATTTAGATTTCTGTTGACGGGCTGTACTTTTGAGTTTTAAAAAAGCGCCTTTGTTTGAAGTAAATATTAATCACGTCATATATTCCTGGAAACATCCCGCTGTTTTGCATCTACACACACTGTAGCTGCTGGCGCAGTATTCAATCGCTTCTACTCAAATTAAAAAAAAATATATTCAAATAAAATTCTGAAGCAAACAATTTTTTTTGTTAGCTTGCGCACATACATATGTATGTATGTAAATATATTTACTGCTTTGACAATGGAAAAAAATGGTGTTCGTTCTTTTGATTTACATGTTACTTGAGTTTTGCTATTCCACAGCAAGGCGATATGTGCCAATTATAATCCGACTGTGGAAATGTGGGGATAAATGCATTTCATCAAAATAAAAATACTAAGAATTGGTCAATAGAACACAAGGCATTATACAGTCATTCAAAATTGTAGCATCGTCTTCAAGGTAGGCCCATTACTTAATACTACACTTAACGCATAATTCAACCTTCCACACATTTTTGAAACGAATTCAAAATGCTATTGGTGCCTCAAATGCAATGACGTTTGCAAAGCCAAAAACAGGTAAATGCGGTAATTATGCGTTGATATATTTCGAGTGCTCGACCAGAAATTCGTTCGAAATGATCGTTATGCGAGATTCAACGGAGCAGTGTACAGTTAAGTGGTTTCTTCATCACCCACATTCCTTCAAAGCAATATTTGGAGATCAGGCCCAATAAACCTGTTCACGAATAATTCTCTTCAAAGCGATTTTTTCCAATAGCGATTTTTATTAAAAAAAAATATCGTTCACTCCAATAGTGTCATAATTCAAAAAACCGAAATATCGAGAAACAAGCCGTCAAGTAAAAGTAAAGATATATTTTCATCTAATGACGTCTAATGTTAATAGATATCAGGTTTGTTCACGTAAAAATTATCCAGTAACTTAATTTCTGAGAATTCGCTTTCAAAGAGAAAACAAAAAATGTACTTTCAATGCTTTGGATTTGTATTTCGGAGACTGTAGCAATGGTGACGGGAGGATGTGATTCCGAAGTACATAGTACCTCTATATCTACCGTTTCCCATTGAATATATGACTTCAAACAAACCTTATAAAATTTATTTCAAATATAGGTATTTACTTACATTCTCCATTTTAATCAGAATTTTATTTTTTAATTTAGACTCTATTCGCAAATTTTAATTCGTGGTTATTTTCACTTTGTGCTCAACTGTTTTTCTCACATGCAAAATCTTAAAAATTTATCCAGTAAAAACTTGCCACTTCATCTCAAAATTCAATGTCATGAGATGAGAGAGCAACAGTTTCCCCTACTTTGCAAGTTTTTTGTATACATACATGAACACCAAAGTTGATAATTTGTAAGAATTGTAACAAAAACAATTGTTACAAATTATTTGCTTAATGAGTAGACCTATCGCCATGCATTTTCTGCACAACGTAAAGAAGATCTTTTTTGGTAATTTCTACATACTTAGCAACATTTTTTCTTTTTTCACTTTTGAAGTAAATGAGCGAATGTGGACCTTCAGATATTTACTCACTATTCAAACTGAAATAACAACGTTTCATGAGCTTCAGAACTGTGTACAACAGAGCCATCAGGCTATATGGATTCTCTTGATTCACAACAACAGCTGCAGCAGCTGAGAAATGTAGGCTTATTTTGGTGATATGCAATAGCAATAATTGTATGTAGGTGTTCTAAATCGGGCGTTAGTCTATGGCTATTTATCAAATAATGATAGTGTGATTGATGTCTGGAGCACTACTACAGATTACCGTAACTTCAGTAGGCCATAATAATTCTTGTTTGATGCCTTATGCTCCACTAGGAGCTAAAGGAAAACATGTATGTACTTATAAATCATAATTGCTGTGACAGTTTGCACCGATATGGACAGGGTTGGTTCACTCAAGCAATAGCCTTTGATCGGACAAGCCCCCATAACCTGTATATACATTTGCTAAGTTACTTCATTGGATAAAAGTGATGGAAAGCATGTATACATATGTATATAAAGGGTGAACGATATGAAGTGTTATCTATTCAAAACACCATAACTTTTTTGTGTGAAATTAGTTTTCATTGATTTCAAAGACAAAATTGTTCAAATATGATTACAATTTTAACATATATTCACTTCAGCTCGATATGACCACCTTTTGCCTTGAATATAGCCTTCAAACGGTCAAAAACTGTGTTCCATGCTGCACGAATGTGATCTTGAGGTTAATTTGGTCCATTCTCGTATAATCGCTTTTTTCTGCGCATCCATACTGGCATATTTTTTAGTCCTCACCTTGCTCTCCAAAATGGACCAGATGGAATAGTCCATCGGACTTGCGTCTGGCGAATGCGAAAGCCATTGTGTGGACGAAATGAAGTGTGGAACATGATTTTTTAACCATTCTTGGTTCACACGAGCTTTATGAGACGGTGCCGAGTCCTGTTGGAACGTCCATGGTCCACAACCGAAATGTTTGCGTGTCCACGGCTCTAAAGCAGCTTCTAAAACAGGCTCGATAAAAACGACTGGAGACCATCCATCAGCGGTCACTGCGGCCCAAACCATTACTTGCGATGGGAAATTGCTTCGAGTGGCCATACGTAGGCTCAAATTCTCGTATGAGCGTTCGGTCAAGTAAACACGATCGTTTTGAGTGTTTATGAACTGCTCAATTGGGAAATTTTTTTCATCACAAAACACAATGAATTTAACAAAACAGACGCAAATACTTTTGATGGCTTATAAACAATATATTGAACTGCCATTAGAACAATTTTGACGTTGATGTCATGAGCTGTTTTACAGATACAAGCAGTGTGAAGTTGGTAACACTTCATATCGTTCACCCTGTATATATATTTTTAATTTAATTAAAATGGCGGAATGAAAATCCACAAAACTCCAGGGTATTACACTATCTGTGAGATCAAAATGTATATTGACGTAAAACTGTACTTATTGTTATTGTAGCAGCATAAACATGGGGAATGCTGCTGAAGTGACAGTCCTTGACCGACTGCCGTGAGATCGAAACTCGTCTAAACTGCTACTACGGCAGCTCCTCATTTAGCTTCATAGTGTAATTTTTTGGATTGAGTTAAATTGTTTTAGTTTTAAACCAATGGTTCGATTTTCTTTTTAGTGCATTTCGTTTTGTTCATTAAATGAAATTTTTTTTTTGATTTTTCGTATAATTTTATCTTATAGATTTGACTTGGAAACTTTTCTTATATTGGCGAACTATTTTTTTAACTCATTCCACTTTCTTTACATATATTGGTTTTACTTCTTTTTATATTGGTTTATTCTTATTGTATCCGACAGGTCTCTGCGACCTTTCATAAAGGCACGTATACACACAGACACTCATTGTGCGAATCGTATAAAACGCACGCCACATTTTTACAACTTGTACAGAAATTCATAAAATATTTCAAACGAAAACAATAAGGAAATCAAAACTAATGTACATACCTGTACATACATACATATGTATGTATTTGGGAATAGACAAAGAAAAAAGAACAAAGTTGCAATTGCAATAAATCGTAATTTAAAAATTGCTGAAGATCATTACTAGCATGTTAACTAAGAATCATAAAATGAAAAACAAAAAATAAAAAATAAAAAATAAGTAATTTAAAATAATATTAAGCAAATTGAAAAATTGAAGCAACATTCAATTAAAAAATACAAATATAGTTATGAAAACTTAGCTGAACTATTCGTAGTAAGAATACACATGTTGAAGATCTTAAAACTCAAAACAAACAAAAAAAAAATAGGCCTGTTAATTATATACGGATATTGAGTTAATAGAAAAAACCAAATTCAATCGAAATGAAATAAATGAAAATAGCAAAAAATAATTGAAAAATAAAGAAATATTGAAACGAAGAAAATCGACTAAACATAAATGAGGATCATAAAAAATATAATAAGAAAGACAAAGCATTAAAAACATGATGTTGGATAATAACAAGAAAACAACAACAATTTTAATAACAGTTGCTAACATAACACATACAGACAGACAAATTTTGGCAGCAAAGTTTAGGTTACCAACGAATATTAGCACATTTAAAGAAGCGACGAAGAGAATTGTGAGGGATGGGTTACTCAAAAAATTATTATTATTATTCCCACGCCACTCTCCCCCTCCATTTTCACCATGCACGATGGTAGCTTTGAACTGCAAGGCGTATTGGCACTTTTGTGTTTAGTGTTTTTTTATTTTGTTATTTGTTATAGAATTATAAAATATTACTGTTGTATGGAGGATATCTCACTTCTCTTTTTAATTATTACTTATTATATTTTTTATTTATTATATCTCATTAGAGATTTAAGAATTTTCTTGCTGCTATTATTATTATTTTTATTTATCTATTAAATTATAATTCAAATTATAAATCAATAATTTACAGCACTAGCTACCAGGGCTATCGGCTATACTCAAAAAATGTTTTTAAAGTGAAATTTGAGTTCAATGTTTAGTTCGACTTTCCACGACTCATTTCGATCATTTTAAAATACTTGAACAAATGTAAAGGGTCTTCCAATAAGAGGAGTTATTTTGATATTCAAAGAAAAATGCTATTTTTTAATAATAAATGATCGGATGCTTATTTCATTATAAAAAGCAAGGTGTGCCATTAATAGTGCAAAATAACATCAGGCAAATGGCCACCACGACCACGACCACAGGACAATAGTCTCTTCATGAAATTTTCCATAACCGAATTGCAAAGTGGCTGTTATTTTATTAAATTTATTTTTACTTCATTATTTAACTGAAGCATCAGTCTTTGCAACAACAATAGTTGCAAAACTCTGCCAAAAGCCATTTGCTACAGAATTTCGAAAAGTGAAAAGCGTCGTGCGTGCAGAAAATAAAGCTTTATTTTAATTGAATTTTATTAAATTTAATTTTACTTCATTTAAATTTTTCTTATTACATTTAATTTTACTTCATTATGCAATTGAAACATCAGACTTTACAACAAAAACATTTGCGATTCCCTTCCAAAAGCCATTTGCAATAGAATTTTAAGAACTGGAAAAATGGGCCGTACGTGCAGAAGATTAGGTGTTATTGTAATTTTATTTCGGTACATTTAATTTTATGTCATTTTATTTAATTTGTTTATATATTTTTATTTTACTTCGTTTTTTTAATTTAATTTTTTTTTAATTTTATTTTACTTAATTTTTTTTTACTTTATTTTTTGTTTTACTTCATTTTGTTTTTTAAATTAATTTTCATTTATTTATTCATTTGGTTTAATTTAACTTCATTTCACTTTTTTTATTTTATTTCATTTTATTTTATTTTACCTTACTTACCCCTCTTTCTTTCAAATTAATTTCGATTTATTCTTCAATAAAATTAAATTTTATAAAACTTTGTTAAACTATATAAATTTTATAAAAACTACTTTCCTCATTTAAATCGAAAAGCCTTTTTACACGAAAGTTATTGAAAACTAATCCGCATGAAATTATTTCTCATTACGCAGCAGCTGCAATTCCACTATAGAGAATTTATTTTTAAAAGCTTCAACAAATATGTTTACATTTAAAAATGATGATTAAGTTTTGGAAATTATTCGAATTCGAAAAAAGTTTGCAAGTTTAAATTTAGAACGACTTTTGATAAACAAAGAAAAAATCATAGAAATGCAATACAATGAATCAAAAAATTTGTTTAAGAAACGAAATCCTAATAAAATAAAAATGTTATTAGTAAAAAAATTATTATTAATCTTAGTTAAGTGTTATAAAGAAAGTAATAAATGTAACAATAATTAACTAAAGGAAAAACTAAGCAAAGAAAACAGAAAAACAAAAGCGAGTTTATGTGAATGTTAGCGTTGTAGATTTAAGAAAAAAAGGGTAAATTAATAAATCAAATTAAATTGTGACAGAATAAACAACTATTACATACATACGTACATTGTAGAAATGTGTCTTCATTCATTTGCGTGGGGTGATAGAAGTAAAATGGGGCGTGGGATGCTGCGAAACGTGTCGAAAAAAAATTTCAACAACTCATTTAATACCGGCTGAAATTTTTTTTGTGTATTGTTGACATTTAGTAGAATAAAATAAAAAATAGTTTAAAAAACTAAAGAACACGCTTTTATTGCTAATCGAACTAAAAAGAAGAAAATAAATTTTAATGACAAAGGGACCTATAATGAAGTAATAGCAAATCGAACGATCAGTCATAGTCAACTACCTCAGAACAGAATTATAACAAAAATTAAGATACAAATAGAGTAATTCAAATTAGAGTTAAAAGCGTGGGATGCTTGATGTAGTAAATATTACAATCATTCTATTGGCAACTACCTATGTACAGAGGGTTATGAAAGTGAAGCAAAATGCATCCCACGCTTTTAACTCTAATTTGAATTACTCTATTTGTATATTAATTTTTGTTATAATTCTGTTCTGAGGTAGTTGACTATGACTGATCGTTCGATTTGCTATTACTTCATTATAGGTCCCTTTGTCATAAAAATTTATTTTCTTCTTTTTAGTTCGATTAGCAATAAAAGCGTGTTTTTTAGTTTTTTAAACTATTTTTTATTTTCTACTATTTAGTTCGATTAGCAAATAAAAGCGTGTTTTTTAGTTTTTTTAAACTATTTTTTATTTTCTACTTTTTAGTTCGATTAGCAAAAAAGCTTGTTTTTTAGTGTTTTTTTTTTTAAACTAATTATTATTATGAATGAAAATTATTGTTATGCTTGCAGTCAGTGAATTAATGATTCGATATATTCGTGTTATATTTAATTCCTTTCTTATCGACTGTGAGTCTAAAGCTATGCAGTTATCGGCCGTGATAAAGAAGTAATCGGGATTGTGGAAGGAGCCTGAGAAACGGCTACCCCACTCCATTGGCCAGTTTTTTTCGATTTTCGTGGTGTGGTGCACTATGGATTCCATCCACCTGGCCAAACTGTTAATTAGGAATATTGTTTGAGCGTTATACGTCGTTTACGTGAAGCAATTCATCTAAAAAGACCAGAATAATGGGCCAACAACTCTTGGGTTTTGCATCATGATAATGCACCGTCTCACACTGTACTCGTTCTTCGTGACCATTTCGCCAAAAATTCCACGCATATCGTTCCGCAACCACCGTATTCGCCTGATTTGGCTCCGTGTGACTTCTGGCTATTCCCAAAACTCAAGAGGCTACTCCGGGGAACGCGTTTCGAGTCGATTGAGGAGATAGAAGCTGAATCGAAGAAGGTGCTGATGGCTATACCGGAAATGGACTATTTGGCATGTTTCGGGGATTGGAAAAATCGTTGGCATAGGTGTTTTTTATCGAAAGGGGATTATTTTGAAGGGGATGAAATTGATTTACAAGAATAAATAAAGATTTTTCATTTTACAACCAAATTCACCTTACTTTTTGCCCACAGGTAAAAAAAGAAAATATTAATCCTGGCTATCCTAATAAGGATAATGGAAAACTTTTATCAAATTATTGCATTGTCATCGATATGCATTGATAGGTGTGCAAAATTTCAAGTCGATCAGATTTTTAGGAGCCAGTGAAAATTAAGCTCAAAGATTCCGTTACATACATACATACATACATACTTACATACATACAACCCGACCTAATAAAAGTGTGTTAAAAAAAAAAATAGTCAGCAGCGCCGTAGAGGGAGGAAAATACTTCAGCTGAACAGGCGAACTTGTAAAATAAATTAAAAAGTAAAACTATGGTACTTTATGCCGATTGAAATTTGTTTACATAATTTTGGACACATATGAAAATATAATAATGATAGTCAGCTGCGTTTATAGCGGTGGGAAGACCGTCAGCTGAAGCATTGAAAATTCCGCGCGCCGCCGATCAACAATGATATGACGCGACTGCCGTGAAAGACAATGGCGCTATAACAATCAATGCTATTAAAAAGTAAGTTGTTGTTGTTGTTGTTTTAACAGCATAGGTAGCCCTGTCAGTGTAGGCACATCATCGTTCGTCTTCGTCTTGCTCATCTAGGGGTAGGCCCAGGAAACATGCTGTTTCGACAGGTTGGGTCCAGATGGAGAGGGGGGTTAGATGAGTCGGTTTAGGGGGGCATGTGAAGAGATGGTTAGTGTCGTGCGGAGTACCTTCACATGCCGGACATGTGTTTGGTATGTCGGGGTCGATTCTGGATATGTAGGAGTTTAACCTGCTACAGTATCCAGAACGTAGTTGTGCCAGTGTTACACGAGTCTCACGAGGAAGCTGGAGCTCTTCGTCTGCAACAGGTGGTGGTTGGACTCCGATTACGGCATTCACAGGACGGGAGTTCATGAAGGTGGTAACGGTCTCCCGGTGAATGTCGTTTATTGACTGTCTAAATACTCATGGTGATTATGTTAAACGACGGATGAACTGCGGCGGGAGTTGACTCGATCCGCACTCGACTCACTTTTTTCTTTAAACTGTATTATGAACACCGACGAATGCACTGCATTACAATCCGTAAACTTTGTTATCAACACAATCAGCTGTTTAAATTTTCAAAGCACAAATAAATTTTTGTTTAGCGCAAAATATGGATACTATCATGGTGATTATGTTAAACGACGGATGAACTGCGGCGGGAGTTGACTCGATCCGCACTCGACTCACTTTTTTCTTTAAACTGTATTATGAACACCGACGAATGCACTGCATTACAATCCGTAAACTTTGTTATCAACACAATCAGCTGTTTAAATTTTCAAAGCACAAATAAATTTTTGTTTAGCGCAAAATATGGATACTATATTCTTTTACCTGGATTTTGGTGAAAATACAAGAGGTAATTTAAGGCGAAGCCGCCAAAAAGTTAGGGATACTGCTGATGATGTACTCCGGTTGCCTGATGATGCGTAAGCTTTTCGTTGCGGTATATGTACGTAGAGTTACGATAATGTGAGCTCCTTTTGAAGGTTTTTAAAACAGTTTCGGCTTAATAAAGCAGCCTTTGAATATATTTTGAACATATTGAATGGAAAAATGCCTCCCGTTCGAAGATCATGGTCGATATCACCAAGGCTTAAGCTTGAAGCATGCTTAAGGTTTTTGGCCGAAGGGGGCTATCAAAATGGTACTGGACAAGATTTTAACATAGGAATGGCGCAGTCAACAATTTCTACAGTACTTTCAGATGTTTTAAATATCTTAGAGGGTACATTATGTCCTAGATGGATAAGCCTAGTCATGACGGACAGTGAAAAGCTAGAGGCCAAAAGATATTTTTTTGAAAAAACGACAATTCCGGGAATAATTATGTGTGTAGACGGTTCTCATATAAAAATTTTAAAACCAACTGGAGAGAATGCGCACCTTTACTATAATAGAAAAGGATGTTATAGTATAAATGCAACGATAGTAAGTTAATTGTTAAAGTCAGACTAAATTAGTTCACTAATCTATTGTGCGGCTTAAGATATGTGACCATAAGCAGCGAATAAGGTATGTAAACAGTAGGTACGCAGGTGCAAGCCACGATTCTTTTGTTTGGGAAAATAGTGATGCTTCGACTTATTTTCAAGCCTTGTATGAAAGTGGAGAAAGAAGCACGAGATTGTTGGGTAAATATACACCAAATAATAAAAAAAAATAATATAGTTTACGTCGCAATATTTTACATATATTAGGAGACTCCGGATATCCACTTTTACCCTGGTTGATAACACCCTTTCGTAACACTCGAGCAAATACGCCAGAAAGTCGGTTTAATAAAAGCAAGGGCCGCAACATTGTTGAATGGGCAATAGGAGTCTGGAAGAATTGGTGTCAATGTTTGCTTTCTGCTCGCCAACTACACTATGCTCCAGAAAAAGTGGCGCAAATTGTCAACGTCGCGGCTGCACTTCATAACATTCGCGTTCATTACAAGATTTCCGACGAATATTTAGATGGGGTTGAAGAAAGTGATGAATATGTAGGCGAACCTATACAAACCCAACGGTACACAGCTGAGGCTACTCAAATTCGCAATGAGATGTTACGCAGCTTTTTGTAATAATAACTACATTCATCTTAATTCATATTCATATATATTTCTTAAAAATTACAATAAATTAAAAAACCTCCATGGTATACGTTAAAAACTAGTTACAAAAAAAAGTTATCCAATAAGAAAGCTAGTATTCAGTCATTTTATCAGTTATTACAGACCCAACTGTTTATCTATTCCTCCAAGCTGGAAAGCTCTCTGGTGGTTGTGCGTTTCCTAAAAAATATAAATTTTGCCATTTGTATAAATTTTGCCAATATATATAATCCGAAAAAAAAAACAAATAAAAATGTTTTTCTTTACATTTTATTGCTCTCCATCTTTATTATAATAATATCCGCAACACAATGACCTGCGGATGAGAAACGAGTAAATTTGTTTGAAACGCGTATTGAATGCGTTGTTGGTAATGCCATTTTTTTTAATCGATCCGTAAACCACATTATCGATCCGCATACTGCTTTATCCGACGTTTATTATGATACCGAATTCTGTCGGATCGAGTATAACTCCCTCCGCAACCATCCGGCGGATACCATAATAGGGGTGTATATTCTTTTACCTGGATTTTGGTGAAAATGCAAGAGGTAATTTAAGGCGAAGCCGCCATAAAGTTAGGGATACTGCTGATGATGTACTCCGGTTCATGATGATGTGTAAGCTTTTCGTTGCGGTATATGTACGTAGAGTTACGATAATGTGAGCTCCTTTTGAAGGTTTTCGGCTTAATAAAGCAGCATTTGAATATATTTTGAACATATTGAATGGAAAAATGCCTCCCGTTCGAAGAGCATGGTCGATATCACCAAAGCTTAGCTTGAAGCATGCTTAAAGTTTTTGGCCGAAGGGGGCTATCAAAATGGTACTGGACAAGATTTTAACATAGGAATGGCAACAACAATTTCTACAGTACTTTCAGATGTTTTAAATAACTTAGAGGGTACATTATGTCCTAGATGGATAAGCCTAGTCATGACGGACAGTGAAAAGCTAGAGGCCAAAATATATTTTTTTGAAAAAACGACAATTCCGGGAATAATTATGTGTGTAGACGGTACCCTTATAAAAATTTTAAAACCAACTGGAGAGAATGCGCACCTTTACTATAATAGAAAAGGATATTATAGTATAAATGCAATGATAGTAAGTTAATTGTTAAAGTCAGACTAAATTAGTTCACTAATCTATTGTGCGGCTTAAGATATAATATGTGACCATAAGCAGCGAATAAGGTATGTAAACAGTAGGTACGCAGGTGCAAGCCACGATTCTTTTGTTTGGGAAAATAGTGATGCTTCGACTTATTTTCAAGCCTTGTATGAAAGTGGAGAAAGAAGCACGAGATTGTTGGGTAAATATACACCAAATAATAAAAAAAAATAATATAGTTTACTTCGCAATATTTACATAGGAGACTCCGGATATCCACTTTTACCCTGGTTGATAACACCCTTTCGTAGCACTCAAGCAAATACGCCAGAAAGTCGGTTTAATAAAAGCAAGGGCCGCAACATTGTTGAAAGGACAATAGGGGTCTGGAAGAATTGGTGCCGATGTTTGCTTTCTGCTCGCCAACTACACTATGCTCCAGAAAAAGTGGCGCAAATTGTCAACGTCGCGGCTGCACTTCATAACATTCGCATTCATTACAAGATTTCCAACGAATATTTAGATGGGGTTGAAGAAAGTGATGAATATATAGGCGAACCTATACAAACCCAACGGTACACAGCTGATGCTACTCAAATTCGCAATGAGATGTTACGCAGCTTTTTGTAATAATAACTACATTCATCTTAATTCATATTCATATATATTTCTTAAAAATTAAATTAAAAAACCTCCATGGTATGTGTTAAAAACTAGATACAAAAAAAAAGTTATCCAATAAGAAAGCTAGTATTCAGTCATTTTATCAGTTATTACAGACCCAACTGTTTATCTATTCCTCCAAGCTCGAGGCTTAATAGCTCTTTCTTCACTTTCAACTTTTCAACAGCATTTTTCTCCATAGCTTGGTTGAGTATTTTTGCTTCTTCGAGAAAATCTTTCATGATTTCTTTAGTTTTTTTCCGGTAGTCGCCCAGTCGCTCAACCGATTTGTTTAACTTTATCAAGCCCTCGTTAACATTTTTGAAATGTCCTTCTTGGGCATCAATACCTTCTGTCACTTTCGAGCATAAACTTTGTTCAATATTTATTTGCTTATCTAGCAAATCGAGCTGATCCGTCCTCTTTTTTTTCTTTGAGGTAGATTCGCACTACTCGGCTCATTTTCTATATCTTCAATATCAAATGTAGCTTCGATAACATCGGCAAAATTTGGTGAAATATTTTCCTCACGAGTTCTCTTTGATGTGGATGGGGTTACGTCGATTGCGTCCTCATTTCTTTGCATAGTTCTCCGAGGAGCCCCAAACTGCTTCGTGTTTTGAATTCCACCAACACATTCGTTTAAGCCAACGAGTGCAGCGACATCTTCTTCCAACAACAATAAGAGTAGCTCCCTATTTGCCCCCCCACCAGTTGATTGCTGTTCTCTTTTATTATGCGCCAGCTTCTTCTTCACTGCAGCTTTAAAGTCTGACCATACCTGCATTTAAAACGCAATTAAGTATATTTTCAAAAAACTTTTGAAGTAACAACAAACCTGTTTCCATTCTGCAATACTTTTCGATGGAGGTCCCAATGAATTTAATTCTTCCCGCACGTTTTCCCAAAAAAGTTCTACCTCATTAGGAGCACTTCTAGTAAAATTGTTCGCGATGTCAGGATGCTCTTTCATATGCGATATTAAGTATTTAAATTGCTCCCTGGTGGTTGTACGCTTTCTACAAATAAGATAAATTTTGAAATTTTCCACTAATTGTTTAAAATAAAAAAACATAAAACGCTTATTCTTACATTTTATTGCTCTCATCGTTATTTTATTCTTATCCGCTACACAAATAACGTGAATGAAAAACGAATAAATTTGTTTGAAATGCGAATCGCATACGTTCTCAGTGATGCCACTATTTTATTCGATCCGTAAACCACATTATCGATACGCACACTGCTTTATCCGACGTTTATTATGATACCGAATACTGTCGGATCGAGTATAACTCCCTCCGCAACCATCCGGCGGATACCATAATAGGGGTGACTGTCCGGTCCAGTAGGTTGCGGTCAGTTTTGTCCTGGATTTCGTCAGCGTAGTCTAGGAGGTGTCTCCTGACGTGCCTGGGAGGCGGCTCAGGCTCAAGCAGGTGTCTGCAGGGCTGAAACCTACGGTAACATCCAAGCAGCAACTGCTTGCTGAGCAGTTTGTTGTGCTCCACTACTGGGAGCATTTGTGCCTCGTTATGTAGGTGTTGGATGGGTGACATCAGGAGGCACCCGGTCGCTGTCCGAATGGCGGTATTTTGACAAGTCTGTAGCTTTGTCCACTGCGAATCACTAGTAAGTATTCGTATGCGCTTTCAAGTTGGCATTCAATAAGTCCAAATCCACCGATGAAAAGATGAAAAACGTTCCCACGACAGCCAGTTCTACGTTACCAGAATGAACAAGACTTATATATATTAGAATATGTCTCCTCACTAACTACCAGTTTTGAAAACGCTGGAAGAAGTCTAGCAGCAATCACAGACATACAACTAATATGGCGGCGTTGATTTCTAATATTTTTTATTGAAAAAAGTTTACAAGCACTTCATTGAAATACGTTTCTTTTTGCACCCACACATTATTATTAATAAAAGCATGTCAATGTTATTTTTAAATTCATGTTCATTTACGTGTGATGTAAATAAAACTACAATACTTAGTTCATAGATGAGATTAAAGTTACATAGAGCATTGCTTGTATATATTTTATGTATAAATTTTTCATATAAATCATTAATACTAAACTGGCGATTATTTAATATCTGTATTTAGTGGAATAATCCTTTGGTGACACAACCAGACCACGTCCTTTGCGTGCTCCTCTATACACTGTCTCCACTATATCGATCATTTCTTGCTTATCCTCGAGTGGCCAATTAATTTTATTGTTATTGCCCGTACCCAAATCGATCATAATATGTTTATTGCGGAAGAAAAACATTACTGTGCAGGGATCATATAATTCGTACATCTTATTGAAATCGGGCACCTCAGTGATGTCCACCAAATAAATTACCGCGAAATTTTTCACTTTTTCCGCAATGCTGTACATGACTTCGTCCATTTTCATGCAAGCAGGATCCCAATCGTGGCCAAAACGTATGACCTGTAATGAAAAAATTATAATATAAATGAAATAAATAATATTGCATTTGAGTTTCCAGAAAATTGTCCAGTCAACTCACAACAACACGATCTTCCTCTGATAGTATGGCCTGGTCCACTTGCCAGCCATTGTGTAAATGTGGTAACATATACGACATTTTGATAGTTTTTTTATTGAGGAACTGCGAAAATTTATATTTTATTAAATTCAAAGTAATTTTCTCTCTTAAATACCACGAAACCAAAACGAGATACTTGGCGCACGCAAATATTTGTCACTTTAATAAACGTTTACAAACATATGACTGACAGGTTCACAGCTGTTCGCTACTGTAGGTATACTCGAAATTCGAATATTCTGAATTCCATAATGATGCCACATCTGACAAAACCCCAAATTTATTTATTTTCGAATTTGTTATTTTGCTCTGTTTGTTGGAGCTAAATATATCGGTGTGCATATGTTAAACCGTTTTTTCCGCCTCTGATTAAAATTGTCTCTAACCTCGATAACGTAATTTTAATTGTATGAAATAGCAATTTAATTTCTACAAAGTTAGTCTAGTAAAATCTAGTTAGCTGACGTCGGCTTAATCTGATCATTGTGAATAGTTTAGGAAGTAATTCACTAAACCATCCTCTACGAGACTACTCCGCTTTTCCCTGAACGTGTATTATCAGGGCTTATTAGATATTGAAAAAACGGAACTTTTTCGAAAACATCTCTTTTGGTCCTTTATAATAGTTTCAGAACTTAAATTTTAGCGTTTTCTTTTCTCGTAATAATGTTGCATTTATTCTACCCAACAGACTTATAGTTACATGCGCTTCTTCAGCATGTTGCACTCGACCAGGAAAAATTGCAATGTTTTCTACCCTCTACAAAACATAATGAGGAGCGTTGTCTAACTGGTTTTAATTTATCTGCTTACAAGTTAGTCGAAATAGTCGTGTAAAAGTATTAATCGTAGTTAAAAAAGCTATGAGAACTCTTAACACAAAGTTTGATTTAAATTAATCCAGTTTTTAAAAAAGTTGCGGGGTAGGGTTTAGTGTAATTTTAGACAGAGTATATTGACTTATTTAATGAAACTTGGTGGAGAATCTAGGGAGTGGTTTAGAAAAAACCATTATAACTCACAAAATTTTGGAAATTTGCAATTATTTGCTTTCAAAGTGCCATCGGGAATTTCACTATAGTTTGGCACATTTATAATTTTTTTTTTCTAAATATCGTCACACGCGTTTTTTAGTAATTTTTGTACTAATACTCGAAATATTTCTATAAAAATCAAATGCAAATGCATTTATCAATATCATCACTTTTAAATTTTAAACGAGAATAACAGTTCATTTGAATTGACAACAGCCGGATTATCGGATGTTTGCAAATGAAAATAAAAACATGAACAAAGAATTCCAATTCGGTGTTGATGATACTACACACGCGCATATGACGTTTTCATTTTTGGTTTAATGGTTTTCAGGTGGAGAGGAGTTCCATACAAAAATTCTGTCTCCATCCATAGCTGGTGTTGGACTGATGAGAGTCATTTTTTTAGCGCATTCATAGGCCGCCCATGCGAAAAAGAATTGTATACGAAAAAATTACAAATACCCCTTTGTAAAGCTTATCGAAGCAATAAAATACATTTATGTGGTGAACCGTGCCTTTTGGTTTTCAGTTACATTACTATTTTTTGTGTTAACTTTTATCATTCTCTTCAAGTTTCGGTGAGTTATACACGTATATAACGTAATCCAGATAATTGCGTGGTTTTTATTGCCAATTTCCTGCTGCCTATATTTTCAAAAATGTTTCTCAATTCTAAACTTAAACAAAAAATACTGTATATTCACAAACACCTTCCGTTGAATGTCCATGCATGCGTACTTCGCTTATTTTGGGTGTCTGGCAACACCACCTTTTTGCTAAATCATATAACTTTAACAATAAATTACTTAAAAACTATAAGCCTCCGGAGGGTGCGGTTTTAAGTTTTAAGATGCCGATGCACACCTCTAACCTCCCTTTGCATTCTTTTTTTTCCAAGCGTGTTGCATTATACTAAACGTTCCCCCAAATGTATGAAAATATCAAACGGTTTTTGTAGTGACTACGCCTCTGGCACCGCGATGCCAGCTACATTTACACACGAATTAAACCTGTCAAATTGTTTCTTTTTATTTGTTGCTGTCGGGAACACGTTGCAGTTTTCATCAACGTTGTGCATTATCTTCGGTGGTTCGAGTAAATATATCAAATTCCAATAAGAAGACGTTGCAAATCAAACAAAATGGTAAGCCGCGCAATTCCAAGTACAAAAACTTGTTCGTCGAATATGCAAATAAAGTGTCTTCGGCGCATGTCATGCCGCTTCTAAGCCACATGAAATCTGACGCAATATGGGCAGCTCTACGCAATGATTCACGGTTTATTCAATTTATTAATTTATGTATTAAATCACAGGCAAATGTGGAGCGAAAGGGCACCTTTAAGGTGGAATATCTACAACAAATCGAGAATGATATGCGAAAGCGATGGGAAGAGGAACATATACATGAAGCGGATGCGCCACTTGAACCACGACAACGTTTGGATGAAAAGTTCTATGTCACCTTTCCATTTCCCTACATGAATGGCCGTCTCCATTTGGGTCATACTTTCTCGCTTTCCAAAGCTGAATTCGCAGTGCGTTACCAGCGTCTAAAAGGACGGCGGGTATTATGGCCATTTGGTTTTCACTGCACTGGCATGCCCATCAAGGCGTGTGCCGACAAGTTGAAGCGTGAGTTGCAAGATTATGGTTATCCCCCGAAGTTTCCAGCCGATGATGCATCAGCAGTTGTGCAAGAACAGCAACAAGGCGACGTACCCAAAGATAAGTCGAAAGGCAAGAAGAGCAAAGCTGTAGCAAAAACAGCATCGGCCAAATATCAGTGGCAGATTATGCAAAGTCTTGGATTGAACGATGAAGAGATTAAGAATTTCGCAGAGGCGGAGTATTGGTTGGAGTATTTCCCGCCGTTAGCCATCAAAGATCTCAAGAAACTAGGATTACATGTAAATGATGAAACTGTACTCTTGCTACCAGATAGTCTAACATACTTCCATTCTAGGTGGACTTTAGACGCACTTTCATCACAACCGATGCCAATCCATTCTTTGACTCCTTTGTATGTTGGCAATTTCTGCACTTGAAAAATAGCGGCAAAGTGATGTATGGAAAGCGTTACACTATTTACTCGCCCAAGGATGGGCAACCATGCATGGATCACGATCGCGCGTCCGGCGAAGGTGTAGGCGCGCAAGAGTACACTTTAATCAAAATGAAGGTGCTTGAGAAACCAGCGAAGTTGAGGTAAGTTTAATATTTAGTAATACATTTTTTTTTATACAGTTTTAAGTAAAAAAGTTCAAACATTTTAGTGCTGTTACTGATCCTATATTTATGGTGGCTGCTACGCTTCGTCCAGAGACTATGTACGGTCAAACTAACTGCTGGCTGCATCCTGACATTAAATATATTGCTTGGGTAACGACGCGTTCGAATGAGGTTTGGATTAGTACACGCCGCGCAGCGCGCAATATGTCATACCAGGGATTTACTGCTGAGGAAGGTAAAGTAGTAGAGATTGCCGAGTTAACCGGACAGGAACTGTTGGGCATACCATTAGCTGCGCCAATGACATCACACAAAGTCATCTATACACTGCCAATGTTATCGATTAAGGAAGACAAGGGTACAGGTGTTGTAACGTCTGTGCCGTCTGATTCGCCTGACGATTATGCGGCTTTAGTAGATTTGCAGAAAAAAGAAGCTTTCCGCCAAAAGTATGGCATCAAGGATGAGATGGTGCTTCCTTTTGCGCCAGTACCTATCATAGAAGTACCCACATTGGGCAAGACCTGCGCTGTATATGCCTATGACAAATTCAAAATACAATCACAAAATGACAAAGATAAATTAGCTGAGGCGAAAGAGCTTTGTTACTTAAAAGGTATCCCATTGTAAATATTTCTTGATTGCCATTGATGATCATGTGCAATTTTAATATCCTAAAGGTTTTTATGATGGTGTACTTTTGGTTGGCGAGTTCGCTGGGCGCAAAGTGCAAGACATTAAGAAGGACTTGCAGAAAAAGCTTGTGGCTGCAAATGAAGCGGAGGTCTACTATGAACCAGAGCAGATGATCATATCGCGTTCCGGCGATCAGTGTGTAGTAGCACTTTGTAATCAGTGGTATTTGAACTACGGAGAACCTGAGTGGCAGGCGAAAACCAAGAAGTGGTTGGACAGCATGGAATTATACCACGAAGAGGCACGCAATAATTTCGAGGCGTGTCTGAATTGGTTGCACGAATACGCCTGCTCACGTACATATGGTCTGGGCACCAGGCTGCCATGGGACGACCAATGGCTCATTGAGTCGCTCTCGGATTCAACCATTTACATGGCTTTTTATACAGTTGTGCATCTGCTGCAAGACGGTTCATTTAGAGGCGAAAAACCGAGTCCATTGGGTAAGAAGAAATCATTGGATTTCTTAAAAGCGTACATTTTTCATGTGACAATCTATTAAATAACTTTTAAGTTTAGGCATCACTGCAAAGGTTATGACACCCGAGGTGTGGGACTATATTTTCTTCAAAGAAACACCCTATTCCGACAAGCTGCCAGTAAAGAAGGAGTCACTCGACATTCTGCGCCGTGAGTTCGAGTACTGGTACCCATTAGATTTACGTATCAGTGGCAAAGATCTAATCAATAATCATCTAACCTTCATGCTGTACAACCACACTGCCATTTGGGATAAGGACGAGAGCAAGTGGCCGTTGGGTACACGTGTTAACGGCCTGCTGCAACTCAATTCCGCAAAAATGTCGAAATCGAGTGGCAATTTCCTTACACTCTACGAAGCTGTTGAGAAATTTTCGGCGGATGGCACGCGACTTTGTCTGGCCGATGCTGGCGATAGTGTGGACGATGCAAACTTTGTTGAAAGCACCGCAGATGCAGGCATTCTACGACTCTACACTTTTATAGAGTGGGTGAAAGAGATGTTGGCCTCACGTACACTGCTCCGCAAGGGCGCACCTGACACGTTCAACGACAAGGTGTTCATCAGTGAAATGAATCTGAAAACGTGTGAAACGGATGAGAATTACCGCAAAATGTTGTTCAAAGAAGCCTTGCGTACTGGGTTCTATGAGTTACAGCTGGCGCGTGACAAATATCGTGAACTTTGCGGCGCTCAAGACATGCACGAGGAGTTGGTGCTTGAGTTCATACGGCGTCAAGCATTGCTAATGGCGCCCATTTGTCCGCATGTCGCCGACTATGTATGGGGTCTGTTGGGCAATAAGGAATCCATAATGCATGCGCGCTGGCCGAAAGTGGGTGAAATCAATGAGATTGATATTAAATGTTCCGAGTATCTCATGGAGTCAGCACACGCCTTCCGCCTTAACTTGAAGAACTTGCTGCAAGTGAAGGGCAAGGGTGGCAAGGAGAAAGCAGTGGATCCGACTAGCGTGAAGCCGTACGGCGCTTTGGTGTGGGTGGCCAAAACTTACCCGCCATGGCAATGTTGTGTGCTCGACACGCTGCGTACATTGTACAACAAGCATGGAAAGCTGCCGGAAAACAAAATTATTGCGGCAACGCTGCAGCAGAAGGAGGAGCTCAAGAAATTCATGAAGCGGGTGATGCCATTCGCGCAAATGATACGCGAGAAAGTGGAGAGCGGTAAAGGTGTAGAGGCGCTGGCTATCAATTTAGAGTTCGATGAACGACAGGTGCTGCTTGACAATCTGGACTATCTCAAGAACACGCTGAATGTATGTAGCTTGGAAATATTAAATTATTCGTAAAACATAACCTAACTTTATTTTCTTCGCTATTTTGTTTAGGTGAATACCATAGAAATAAAATACACCGATGATCCGAGCGCGCCTGAAAAGACGCGCGAAGAAGTGCGTCCTGGCTCACCCTTCATAGTGTTTTCGGTTACGCCTAATATCACCGTCGAATTGACGAATCCTGTGGAGCGTTCAGGGCTGTTTCAAGTGACTGGCGTTATTTGCGAGGGCGACACGGTGAAGCAGTTAACTGAAAAGCTTGCCAAGCTGCTAAGCTTTAAAGGTAAAGTCTACAAGTGCTGTCAATGCTCGTTAGGATGCCAAAGTAATCGAGAAAACAAATTTTGGAAGTGCCTTTTGAAAGTTCAGTCCCCTTCTCTGCGCACACAACCGCAATTGCTACTTAAGTCTAAAACAGCAACAAAGTTCTCAAATCGCTAGCCGGCAGTACTTGGGACAAAGACAAAGAAATGTTGCTACATTTAAAGGAATTAGCCGGTCGGCTCTAAATTACGATGCCTCTGTCTCGTCGCCTGAAAGTAGTGATACGCTGTGAACAAAGACATGCCAAAACACTGTTATTGGGACAACCACGGGTTGCCTCCTGATGCCCCCCCTACAACATCTACATAATGAGACAAAGATGCAAAAGATGCAGTAAACAGTTTCTACTCGGATGCTAATGTAGGCTTCACCCATGTAGATACCTGTTTAAGCTGAGATGCCTCCCAGGCACATCAGCAGGCATCTCTTCGACTACTCCGACGAAATCCAGGACAAAACTAACCGACAACTACTGGACCGGACAGTGTTTAGACATACACTCAACGACACACTTATCACCTTCCTAAACTCCCGACCCCCGAATGCCGTAATCGGAGTCGAACCACCCCCACAGCAGATGAGAAGCTCCAGCTATCCCGAGAGACCCACGTAACCTTGACACAATTACGTTCTGGATACTGTAGCAGGCTAAACTCTTACCTATCCCGAATTGACCCCGACATACCCAACATATGTCCCCCGTGTGAAGGCACTTCACACGATACTAAGCACCTTTTCATATGCCCCTCAAAATCCACTCATCTGACACTTCTTTCCCTCTGTGCCCAACCTGTTGAAACAGCACGCTTTCTGGGGCTACCGTTAGGTGAGCTAGACGAAGACGACTGGCAGCTACATTGCACTGATAGGGTTTAGTAATCTGCTACAAACCCAACAACAAAACCGCAACTTTTTGGTGTGATTGAGTTGCAGAACTGTCGAGCTTCATTTTTACTTTAAAAAGTCTAAAATTTTGTTTAATAATATGTTTTTTTTTTGCATTACAGCTGACTTGTCCACGCTCCAAATTTGGCGCTACGATGATCCTTTGCTTGGACCACGCCAAATGCCGAAATTCCAAGATTACAAATCAGGCAAATCTCTTCTCACCGAAGGCGTATTTACGTTGGATGTAGAAAAGAAAACAGTTTCCATGAAAGCCGAGGATAAAGTTGTCGAAGTTGGACGCCATTTTATTTATGTGGTCAATTAGTTTGGCTCATTGCAACACAAAGAAACAAGGAAGAAACATTAATTTATTTCATGTACTTTAGTTTGCATAATTTATGATTGTTCAAAGGATTTGATTTTTGCGGTTCAGAAAGGGGAAAATCGTGCTTTTGAATTAAAAAAAAAATAATAATAAAAAATAAATGAATTGCGGTATCAAAAATAATATTTTTTTTATGTAGAAAAATGTAACAAAAAAAATATGCTTTTTAATAGCTGTGTCCACCGCTAGGCGCCTTGATACAACTGCCTTTCTATTATATAGATTTCATGTGTAATATATAAATACACATATTTTTGCCATACAAATCTATTTACTATTTACTTAATTTATAACTATTGTGGATCTATTGACGCAACGCTTATTGTTAAGTGCTTTAATTTTCACTTGTAAAAACTAGTTAGTTTATCTGAGCCATATCTGCGCCATATCAGCTCCTTTAAAGCTTTGTCAACACCGTACGATCGCGCACAGAGTAACCCCTCGTCATTATGTCTGCGCTTCTGTCTTGTTGGCCTAATTTCAATTTGCAGAAGCAACAAAATGGTTTAACAATGTAATTCGAGTCAAGTACTGCTTGTTGAAATTAATCTATAATGTGTGTGTGTGCGTGTGTGTTTAGATAACTCACTAATGCATAAGGCTATAAAACCGTGGGCGGTCAAGATTGTTGCGTCCAACAATAGCAAAAAAAAAGAAAACAAATACGGTTTGATATAAATGCGATCTAGATTTGTTGGGTGGTTGTTGGCGCTTATGCGCTATAAAAGCGGTAAGGCTTTTCAGCATAGTGCCCAGTTTTTCTTCGATATCCGTGCAGAAGTATTGGCGTGTGTGGAGAGAATTCTCGATTTCGTTTTTATATAGTAAAGGAAAACATGATGAGCAGAACTACGTCATATTTATTAGCTGTCACGTCTTTGGTTATATGTGGATTAACACAGGAAGTGCGTGCTGGAGGTGTGTTGGACATCTATTTTCCTTTGTTAAGTGACATTAAATTTACGCATGAAAAGGTTTTGGGGAGATTGTGAGCCGTTTTTTTAAATACAGTGTTCCATCTTTTTTCTATTGCCGTACTGAAATTAGTCCAGCAGTATTGTTTTTGTTAACGGAGAAATTAAAAGTGCGAAGGAGTGGCTTTAGTAAACCTCTCTTTTTACAGTGATCCAAAATTTATATGGAATTTTTTCTTAATAAAAGTGTTTTCACAAGAATTAAGCCAATAGGTGGCAACACTGTTCAAAATCACGGTTAAATTACAGTGTTGATAAAATTATTTTAAATTATATTTGAATTTAAATTTTCCTATGAAGATAAGGTGGCAACCTTGCTCAAAATTACACTCAATTAAAACATTTTAAGTTTTTTTCCATCAAGTCAGGATTTTATAAATTTCGTAAATTGTTACTTAATTAAAATTTTTGTATTACTAAAAATTGATTTAAAAATGTTATTATGAAATTTTAAAATAATTAAAAATATGTTTAATTACTTTTAAATTAAAAAAAAACACTTTTTTAAATTTTAATACCCAACATTTTATTAATAATTATAAAGTCGTATTTAATTAAAATTTTTGTATTAAAAAATGTTGGCAACCCTATTAAAAATTATACTCCTATTAAAGCCTATTGAACTATTTTTCAAAATATATCTACATATATAACAAAATTGGTTTTCAAGTAGTTGTCAGCCAGTTAGTACTGGTTAGTTAGTTAGCCCTGTTAAAAATTGTACTTAAATTAAAGTTTTTTTAATTATCTTTCAGTGGATACAGAAAAATTAAGTTCAAAAACGGTTGTTTTATATTTTAAGTAAATTTTAATTTTTGGTACTAACAAAACTTGACAATCCTCTTAAAACAAGGGTCTCTTTAAATATTGTTTTTTTCATATTTTAAAATTGTTGGCTCTGTTTAAAATCTTAGTTCAATTATAGAGTTTTTAAGCACCATTGGTTGATAAAATTATTGTTAGTTGCATGCAAATTAAAATTTTCTTATTAACATAAGGTGGCAACCTTCCCCAAAATTAGACTCATTTAAAACTTCTTCGTTTGTTCCCCATAAAGTCATGCTTTTATAATTTCCTTAAATTGCTTTTCAATTAAAATATTTTCATGAAAAAAATGTTGGTAACCCTATTCAAAATCATACCCCGAATAAAAGTTTTTGAGCTATTTTTCAATGGCGAATTTCTATCAACATAGCAATTTTTTTTAAATTAATTAGTATTAAAAAATGTTGGCAACCCTGTTCAATTTTTTTTTTACTACAATTAAAGCGTTTTTAACTATCTTCCAGTGCATATAGTAAAAAAATAAGTTTAAAAACAATTTTTTAGTTGGCAACCCTATTCACAATCATACTCCGAATAAAACTTTTTGAGTTATTTTTCAAAGTCAAATTTCTATCAACATAGCAAATTTTTTTTCAATTAATTAGTATTAAAAAATGTTGGCAACCCTGTTAAATTTTTTTCACTACAATTAAAGCGTTTTTAACTATCTTCTAATCCACATAGTAAAAAAATAAGTTTAAAAACAATTTTTTAGATGTTAAGTTAATTTTAATTTTTGGTATTGACAAAAATTGGAAATCCTTTTGAAACAAGGGCCACTTAGAAGTCTTTTTTTTATATTTTAAAAGTGTTTGTTATCAACAAAAGTTGTTACCGCTGGTCAAAATTGTACTCCAATTAAATTTGTTTTTGGAATACTTTACATTGGCCAACCATAATTAAATATTATTTTTTAACTTTTTAAAGTTATTTTTTGCGTTTTTAGTTAGCTTTAGTTTGTTGAATGTTGCCTAATCTGCTAGCAGGTTAAATACTTTTTTATATATACCAATTATTATTATTATTATTAGAAGGCCATTACGCACTGCGACCAGAGTTGATCTATTGTGAAAGGCCTATTTTGTAACCCTAGAGTTTTAGGCTTTTTAGAAATTTTAGCACAGTTTTGGGTTTGTTGTTCCAAAGATTGCATGGAGATACTACGATACCACCAAGGTGGTGAAGTCTTTGTCTGCCCAACGCAGGACATTCACAAAGCACATGTTCTGAGCTTTCTATGTCCATTTCGCAAAAGCGGCAGACATTGGTCTCGGATAGACCAATATTATTTAGATGATACCTCAGGCTGCAATGACCTGTAAGGTATCCGGTTAAAAGACGCAGATCTACTCTGTTTAGTGAGAGAAGTTTGTCAGATATTCCTTTGTTGGGACTTAGGAATAGTTTAGCTTGACGCTGGCCGGCACAGTTTAGCCAGTGTGCGGCAAGTTTTCTCTCTTCCCATTTCCTAAGGAATTCATTTATGTGGCCTTTTGTTAGTCCACAGAAAGGCTCAGGACCAGTAAGTTGCATATTTGCTCCTTGTTTTGCAAGGTCATCAGCCATTTCATTTCCCACATGTCCTTCATGTCCCGGAATCCAACATAGTGTTACTGTGTTGAGGTTTCCTAACGTATTGTATTTAGAAGGTTTAGGCAATCATTTACCAATTTAGAGGTGATAGTTGTTGATAGAAGGGCTTTTAGAGCCGCTTGGCTATCTGAAAGTATGTAGATGTGAGTACCTCTCATTTTCCTTCTAAGGCATTCTCTCACACATATTTCAATGGCATGTATTTCTGCCTGGAATATAGTTGGGTAGGATCCCATCGGAATCGATTTTTTGAATTTGGGCCCATTGATTCCTGCCCCTGTTCTACCATTTTCCAATTTGGATCCATCAGTAAACCATAGCTGGGAGCCAGGTTTGGAAGTGATAGAGTTAGTTCTCCAGTCTGTTCGTTCATTGATTATAACTTGGAAGTTCCTGAAGAGTATTGGTTTGGGTGATAGTATATCATCCCTATGAAGAATGGGACTATGTAGGAAGTCTTCTAAGATCTTTAAATGTCCTTTCATATCCCCACTTTTAAGTTCAGATATACCTTTTAGTCTTAAGGCACTCGAGCGAGCTTCCCTTTCAATTAGAATTGGAAGCGGTGGTATGTTCAGGAGCACACCCAATGCATCCGTGGGACACGTTTTCATAGCCCCTGTAATACCAACACATACCAGGCGATGCAGTTTGCTTAATTCGTTTGCCGCCTTTCTTTGCTTGACCTTGGGCCACCATGCTAATGATGCATAAGTGACTATGGGTTTTACAACTGTGGTGAATGTCCAGAAGGTCATTCTAGGGCTTAGTCCCCATGTCTTGCCAAAAAGCCTTGTACAGGCAAAGAATGCCCTTGTGGCTTTTGAAGTAACTCTCTCAATATGGGAGTTCCACGTAAGCGTTTTGTCAAGACTAACGCCAAGATAGTTCGCTTCTGTGGAGAGTTCAAGTGTTGTTCTATTAAGGGTCGGACATTTGAGATTTATGTTCCTTCTCCTAGTAAACGGTACAAGAGTTGTTTTGGATGGGTTGATGGAGAGCCCTTTTTCCGTGCACCATTTGTTTATTATTGTAAGGGCTTGCTGCATGCGATCCGAAATGGTTTCCTCATGCCAGCCTAATACATAAACTACTAGGTCATCAGCGTAACCCTGAGTGTGAAATCCTAGGTTATTCAGTTTGTGATATACCAATTAAATGATATCGTTTTTAAACTTTTTTTAATTAAAAAAGTTTTTCCAAAAAAAATTATATGGCGACAATATTTAGGATTATAGTAGTTCTGGATTAAAATTTTCTTAGCCGTAGCAAAAGATCACTAACTTATACACATACTAGGGTCGTCAGCTCGGGCTGATGCATTGAACATAAACAGCTATTCAAGAAAACGAATATCCATCTATCGGCTCGCGGCCTACTAGCGGCTTCCATATAATTTCCCTTCCTTCGTCATTGCAAGACTAATTCCGGTTGACATTTTGGCAAAAGAAATGAAGACAGTATAAAGGGATTGCAGCAGAAGAAAGGCGTCGTTCGATTGCCCACTGGCAAGACCGGTTAAACAGATCACCGAAGGGTAGATGGACACATGAGTTAATACCCACCCGGTTAGAAAGTAACCATGTGGAAACCAAATACTACCTAACTCAATTCCTTTCCTATTTAGAAAATACTTCCTTAGATTTGGTCGCGACAGTTCTCGAATTGTTCAATCTGCATTGAGAAGGAAGAAGATGTTGATCACGTCTAGTTCCAATTCCCATGCTATGCTCCCGAAATCTTTAAAATCTTAAAAGGAGAAAATATTGTAGACTTTATGCTGAAGTCAGCTGATAATTGCAAAGGAATCTGTGGAAATGCATGCATATTGATTATTATTTTGAAGGTTTGTTAACCAAAGAAACTTTACGGCTAAAGTACGCCATAAAGCCTTTTCGACTCACTGAAAAAATATACGATTTTATTGTAGGCGAATTACAAGAGGTGTTGGATAACCTTAGAAATAAAATTGATTGATGAATGATGATATTGAAACTCGAATAAGGTACCACTTCAAAAAACTACAGCTCACCGCAAATACCGCCAGAACTTTTAACATTTGATCTACTAAATGGCGTGATGAACCGTACGACCCTCATCAAAGACAGCGAGCAATTTTTCTGACAAAAACGCAGCGGTTGTAGCTGTGGAAGCACTCAACTGTTTATTTTCGATTCGGTTAAAGAATTACGCATAGAAAAGTGAAATCATAAGGAAGCTCAATTTCCCTAGTAAATATCTATATCTTTCCATCTGAGGCACGACCATAAACTATGAACAGGAAATCTTCAAACCCAGCTTCCCATTGCTGCAGTTCTGGTTCTGTATATAGTATAAAGACGGTTGGTTCGCAAAATAGGTGAAGATCTGGAATTTATCTACCCAACTAAAAAAATGCCATTAAATCATTTTTTTGAGTCCATGATGTGGCGAACTCATAAGGTGTAATATAGATGAATAGTAGTAATCAGGCAGTTTAGCATACGTTTTTGATACTCCAGTATTCCGTATTAATACAGAATCAACTAACCACCAATCGTTTTTTTTTATCTATATCTTCTAGCCTGCATTATTCCACAACCATTGAGGGGACAAACAGTCAATATGGTACGTGTGGATGATGATGCTTTACCCTCCGATGTAGTCTTACCCCGACCACGGCTTGACGGACGTATTGTTGGCGGTTACGAAGTGAACATTACAGATGCGCCACATCAGATTTCTCTGCAGACAAGTGGTGGGCACATATGTGGAGGCTCTATTATAGCGGTAAGTCATCATATCTGTAAGAATTTTTGTTTTTGCACGTTTTATTATTCGATATAATTGAGATGCTAAAAAGGCTAGGAATGATACATTTTCAAAGGCGTGTTAGTGGAAAAATGATCAAAAATTGATATTACCACATCATCTGACGTTCCTCACAGTAACTGCTGCTATGTGGATATACTACCAGACTATCGTAGAGCTTTACAGGTCAATATCCATATTCATATCCAGGGCTGCTTAACTCCAGCTGATCATAGACATGTTTCCGGAAATGACGATTCAAACTAACGTAGGAAAGTTGCTGTGAGCGAACTCAATAGGAAGAATTCAAATAAACAATAGTTTAGTTTTCCTTTGACGAAGAATACTCAAAGAGCTTCCACCCGCTAATGGAACAACCTTTGCAAGAGCAGAGTATCGAGCACACTTTGGCCGGAATTTTCAATGAAAAAGTAGAGGATTAACAAAAGCGAATATTCACTTCTCACGAGAAAGCTCAAAGGAAACTTGACTATGGCTATGATTCTAGCAGGATCACATTTGTTTGCGAATAACCAACTTCTTTAAAACCTCTCTTCAGATTTATAAGCAGCTACTTCTTGAAGGGCACTAAGACAGTATCTCTTCTCTCTCCGAGGAATGTCTCTGTTGAAGAGCTTGCGGTAATTTTCTTTTTTTGTTGGGACAACTAGCAAGTACAGCACTCAGACAACATTAAGTCCATTGTACTGCACTCGGGTTCCCTTTCTAATTTTCTTTAAATCTACCCGGCCCCCGAAGAAATCTGAGTAGATCTTGTGACACCAAGGAGCCAAGCTTCTTAACATATCAGTGTCAAAGACCTCAGGCTGATTCGAGCGAGCGCGGGGTAGACGTATTGTGTGGTCCGCCATCTCATCCTCCCATCCACATGCTGGGCAGAGTGAACTGCCCGTCATCAGTCCAATCAGCTGCCTACAGTCCCTTCTGCTTAATGATAGGAGGATCTGCGACAGTCGGTCGGACATGACCAGTAACATCAGTTTTGTCCATCTGCACCCTTTCAGCCTACCAAACTCGTTTGTGGATTGAAGTAACCCGTTTGCTAACCGTGGCTTTGTTGGCTGCAGAAAGGAGTGGCAGAACGAGCTCTGGGCCAATGATTACTAAAACAAAGCGATGCTTGAGAAATGTGTAGGGTAATATTCGAGAGCCATCTTTATAGAGCAACTCGTCTAATCTAAATTATTTTAATTACAATTACTTAGCTTACTTTAATGAAACTCTACTTTTCTCTTCTTCTTAGCCCCGCTGGGTGCTCACAGCCGCTCATTGCACTGAGTAAGTTGCCACCAACTTTCCATTATTTCAAATTTTAAAACCAAATTCTTATTCCTCTTCATATTTTCAGTGGGAAAAATGCCCAACAACTAAAGGTGCGCATTGGCTCCTCGGAAGCCTCCAGTGGTGGGCAATTGCTACGTGTCAAAGAGATTGTTCAACATGAAAAGTTCAATTTCTCCAATGTGGACTATGATTTTTCGTTGCTGCGTCTTGAAAAAGAAATTCAATTTTCGGAGAATAAAAAGTCGGTTAAGTTACCTGAAGAGAGTAACGAATTCATGGATGGCGATATTTGTTATGTGACCGGTTGGGGTAATACGCAAAATGCGAGCGAATCACGTCAGTGGTTGCGACAAGCCGAGGTGCCACTTTTCAATCAAGATCTCTGCTCCGAGAAGTACAAAAAATTTGGCGGTGTTACTGAGCGTATGATTTGCGCCGGTTATCTGGAAGGTGGTAAAGATGCCTGCCAGGGCGATTCAGGTGGTCCGCTAATTAGCAAAGATGGTGTGCTGGTGGGTGTGGTGTCGTGGGGTTATGGCTGCGCCAAACCCGATTATCCTGGTGTGTATTCTCGTGTCCAATACGCGCGCGAGTGGGTGCGACAACATAGTGGAGCGTAGCTTGTTTATGGCAAGGGCATATGCATTCTAAATCATTTCAAAGAGAGGATTTAGTTTAATTGTTATGATTAATTTGCTCAAAATAAAAATTTCTATAATTTTACTTGAAGTGAAATCATTAATTGAATAGGTGTTTGGTCAATCTTCTCCTCTAATTTGTGGCATTATGATAAAAATGGTAGCATCTATAGATAATCCATCCTCTGAACAGCAGATCGTTTTTATGAGCGGCTTTTCAATGGCTGAAATGCACCTCAGAGACCCGACTTAAAGGCCCGATCCAATGCTTACAAGCTCCGCTGAATTTTTTCAGTAGCTGAGAAGAAGGCTAGAAGCCGCTCCCCGGCTCTCCATACTAATGCCTTACAGGACTATCGGTGATTTGGACGCCAGAGCGATGAAAAGTTAAAGTCTGTTCAACACTTCCTGTGCAGAATGCCTAGCACTTTGAATAATGAGCTTCAGATTTCTGGGACATCACTTCTTTGAGGATCTGGATAATTGGAGACGGCTTAAGCTCTTATAGGAATTGTACTGGGAAAGTCTTTGTTGGGCATCACAATGAGTCACCAACTCAAATCTTTTTAAAATCATCCCGTCTGCACTGTTCATAAAAAAGTGTACTCCGGAAATTGATTCAATTGCCCTAGGGGAGATAATTCTGAGTAGTATATACTTATACATTCACGAGATATTCTTAATACCTACTCAGCTTTTGACATTGGCATTGAAACCACGCACCGCCTTACTTTCTCTAGTACGATTATGTCAGGAGCCGCCAACACTTTGCAAGCCAGCTGTACTTTGTGTGGTTGGGCAAAGAGTTGTGTCATTACAATGAGCATACATACATACATATATTGTTAGTGGAATACACCATTAAATTCCTCTTAGTTATAAATTTTTAATTGCCATTTTTGTTTACTACTTACGACTGTATGTACTCAGTTGATTTCGGAATTTTACGAGTACATTAAGCAATGAAATTTACAATAAACAATAAGGCAGGTTGGTAGGCAGATGCAAGTGGCGGTCGATCTTTAAACCAACTCACTTAGACCGCTGCCGATCCATTGCGCTACCACAGCAGTAGTCCACCTGCTATGCCTCGTTAAACTATTTCGTTTTAAGAGCAAACCCACTGATCTGGCTGACATTTATATTCCTAAAGTCAACAGTATCATTCAAGAACGATGAGCCAAAGTGTCTAAACCTATTGGCATGCCACGCGAGATAGTGACAAAGAGGATGTTTAACAGAGTCTTCCTCCTCCTCATTCTTGCAGCTGATTGTCGAAATAAGGTATATTTAAGCATCTCGACCTAGGAGACAGTGATTGTCTGCGATCAAATCAACTAACATAGAGACGTTTTGCGTTGACCTATTGAGTAGCGCCTTTAAACGCCTAACGTCCCATTCTGGCCAAATTTTTTTCGTAGCGCTACATGTCAGACTATCCACCCAGCTCGTGTTGGCTGAAGTGACAATGCAACTTGTACCACGCAGTTTGTAGGTTGAGGGCGGTATGTCTTCAATCTTCATATCAAGAGGGACGCGAGTAGTAGTGCCCTCTCCCTCTAATTCGCCCCTCCCTCTAATTCTCCACTCTTACAATTCTCTAGTATAGTATGTCACTATGCCCTAGCATCAAATGGATGCGGAAATATTTCTTCGTCTTGTTAAATGATGCTCGGCATTCGTAAGCAATGGTGGAATTAGTGAAAACCCCACCAAGAGATTTAATCGCCGCTTGCCTATCAGAATAAATATAGATTTATCTAAAGGTAGTTAAATTTTTGCCTAACAAACAGCTACCTCATTTATGACTAGAATTTCTGCCTGAAATACGCTACACTGATTAGGAAGACGAGCCGAAACGCTTACTTTTGGCTTCTTGCAGTAGATGCCGAAGCAGTTTTCCCGACCAGTTATACTTGTATTGTCAAAACGGTCGCCGTAGCCGAATGGAATTCAGAGAGAACGTAGGTTCAAATCTCGGCGAAACACCAAAATTAAGAAAAAGTTGTTTCTAATAACGGTCGCCCCTCGGCAGGCAATTGCAAACCTCCGAGCGTATTTCTGCCATGAAAAAGCTCCTCATAAAAAATATCTGCCGTTCGGAGTCGGCTTGAAAGTGTAGGTCCCTCCATTTGTGGAACAACATCAAGACGCACGCCACAAATAGGAGGAGGAGCTCGGCCAAACACCCAAAAAGGGTGTACGCGCCAATTACATATATATGTATGTATATTGTCAATCCACTCTCCTCTAGCTGAAATTCTAGTACTAAATAACCTATTCAAATATGGTTCACCTAAGCAAAAATCAACGAGATTTGTTGGACCCATACCGTGTGATATTACCGAATATTCAACATCTAAATCGCGTCATTGATTAGTTGCGGCAAGCCGAGCAGTAGTGTTACCAGCATTCTGTTTAGCAACAAAGTCTAGTCCAGTCCAGGCCAGATAAGAAGAAAATAATATTCAGAGCACCAGAAGGTGTGCTTCTAAGAGCGCTGCTGATACATATAAGCGCCATAAGTTGAACTTTCAGAAGCCTGTTTCTAAGCGTAGTCTTGTCGAGAACCGTTCACAAGACTATAATCCCGAAAATGAGGATAGGTCTGATAAAGGTCCTATACAGCCAGTGAGTTAAGCAATAAAATATGTGCTTAAAATAAAATAAATGATCATTTTACAAAACAAATGTTCAGCAACCTCAATAATATCACAGGCACCTTCTGCCAAGATAGATATCGTTAGTCTTAGCGCCAAAAGAGTACCCTCTTGACTTTTGTTTTCGAGGGTAGTTGCATTTGGCTTGCAGTAGCAGCTACCCTGCAGCAGGGCTGTATTCTAAAAGTAGAGGTGGAATGAAAAGGCGAACTTACTTATGGGAATAAGTGCTATCTTTTGTAAATTATGTGTGAGAATCTGTGGAAAGCTTTAAAGTTTAAAGCATATCAAAAACTGGTAACTAAGCAGGTAATGAGCTTTTAAATTTACATTTTACTTAACTTGTTTATTAGTGGAAATATTCATAAATGCAATTCATTAGACGGTTAAACAGTCAATCAAACTGCGCTGGGGCTATACTTTTTTTTTCAGATTTGTTGAAAATAGCGATTGTGCTATCTCATCTATGACTAATATTCACTATGGAATAATGTCGATTTATTGTTTACGAAGAAAAATGCCAGTAATTTTTATATAAAGGGTGTTTTTTTTAGAGGTTAGGTTTTCAAGATGAAATAAAACGTATGTAATTTAATGTTATGGCCAATAATTTAGCTTTATTATAAAGATAAGGGTTTGCCATTATGTTTTAAAAATGATTTCGGGCAAGTGGCCGCCGCGGCTGGCTCGAATAAATTCCAGCCGAGAGGCCCAATTTTCGACCACTTTTTGCAGCAATTGGGGCCGTATGTCAGCAATAACGCGCCGAATATTCTCTTCCAAGACGTCAATCGTCTCGGGCTTATCTGCGTAGACAAGCGACTTCACATAGCCCCACAAGAAATAGTCCAGCGGTGTTATATCGCACGATCTTGGAGGCCACGCCACAGGTCCACGGCGCGAGATAATGCGCTCACCAAAAGTTTCCTTCAATAAATCGATTGTTGCGTTGGCTGTATGGCATGTAGCGCCGTCTTGTTGGAACCAAAGGTCGTCCACATCAACATCGTCCAATTCAGGCACGAAAAAGTCATTAATCATGGCTCTATAGCGCTCTCCATTGACTGTAACATTATGCCCGGCTTCATTTTTAAAGAAATATGGACCAATGATTCCCTCTGCCCATAGAGCACACCAAACAGTGACTTTTTGAGGATGTAACGGCGTCTCAGCAATGGCTTGTGGATTATGTTCACTCCAAATGCAACAATTTTGCTTATTGACATACCCATTCAACCAAAAGTGAGCTTCATCGCTGAACAAAATTTTCTTGTGAAAATCGGGATCGGTGGCCATCTCGTTTTGGGCCCATTCACCGAACGTGCGACGCGCTTGATGGTCGTTCGGCTTCAATTCTTGCACGAGTTGGATTTTGTAAGCCCGCAAACCAAGATCCTTCCGCAAAATCTTCCATAAAGTGGATGGGCACATCTTCAATTGCTGCGCGCGATGGCGGATGGACTCATTCGGGTCTTCTTCGATACTCTGCTCCACAGCAGCAATAGCGTCTTCGGTGCGCACTGTACGACGTCTCTGAGGATGCGTATTATCCACTAGAGTAAACGTGGTGCGAAACCGATCCATGGTTAATCGAATTAGTGACTCTGATGGACGATTATGTCGACCGAATATTGGACGCAGCGCGCGAACCGAACCATTATTTTCGTAATAAATTTGCACGATTTGCAAACGTTGTTCAGGTGTAAGTCTATTCATTATGAAATGGCAAACCAAACTGAGCATAAATCAAGTGACAGCTGTCAAAAAGACCATCTACGAAAAAAGTAGTGCCAACTTGAAAACCTAACCTCTAAAAAAACACCCTTTACTTATTTTTTATTTATTTATTTATTAGAAATATAAGTATGAATAGTTCATTAAATTACGAAAGGCGCTGCTAGCAGCTAAGGCTATCGGCCTACGAAATACATATATTATATTTTTATACATTTAAATATATGAACAGGTACGAGAAGACAAAAGTTTTGTATCTTCTTGGCAGTATACCAATTTTGCTCGTTTGCTAATATGCCTATACGAAAGGGAAATAGGTAGAGACAGCTCTACATAACATTATTTACACGGCAGAGAGTTTATTGGGCAAACAGGAATTTACTTTAGCAGCTTTTCTTGATATTGAAGGAGCCTTAACAATGTTGAAGGGGAGGCAATCACTGCAGCACTCACTGGTCTTGGGGTAGAATTGGGATTGGTTGGCTTCATTGACAAAATGCTAAATAGCAGAATCATTGAAGCGATTCTAGGAGAATCGGTACTCAGGAGCTTGGTGAGTAGAGGTACACCGCAAGGTGGAGTTCTCTCACCGTTTTTATGTGACGTAGTTGTAAATAAACTTCTGTTAATACTGGAATCGGTGGATTGCAAGGTGATAGCTTACGCTTACGATGATGTTGTTATTGCTGTCTCTGGTAAATTTGTATCTACATTAAGAGAACTAATAGAAAATGCTCTATATATATGAGACTTTCTAGGTGGGTCTGAAGTCAACCCAGGCAAAAAACAACTAATCACAGACAGAATCCTTCAGCTAAGTCCAATTATGCTCAAGGGGGAAGCTCTTGTGATTTCGAAAGAAACCAAGTACTTGCGACTAAACATAGAAAGGAAACTGACTTCGAAGTCAAACATCTTAGAAAGAGTTAAGAAAGCGAACCTAGCTTTTTATGCCTGCAAGGAATTAAACCTAAGGTTGCTCATTGGCTTTATACTGCTGTCGTCAGACCCATGCTTCAATACGGAAATGTGGTCTGGTGGTGTGTTATGCAGAAAAAACCTATTGTAATTTATTAAATAAGGTGCATAAATCAGCGGAATTAGCAATATGTGGCGTGGATATCATATTACATCTGCCAACCTCAGATCTCTTCTGCAAATACTCAGCGAATGGAATGACTTGAAGAATATCCATCACGAAACACACTCGTTAAGATCTACACGGACGGATCTAACACCAGTGTAGGATCAGGGTTATATTGCGAAGAACTTTCTATCAGTGCATCCTTTAAGCTACCGGATCACTGTAGTGTCTTTCAAGCGAAAATAAATGCTATTCATGAAGCCTTAAAATGGTTAGAGATAAACAGAATATCATCGACAGAAAATCATCCACAGATATCTGCATTCTATCAGACAGCCAAGCTGTCCTACGGGCCCTGGATTCATTCCAAATAACATAAAGGAGTGTCTTAGATTGTCGCCAATCTCTTAATGAGATGACCAAACAATATCTTATTATCTTATGCTGGGTTCTAGGTCATAGAGATATAACAGGGTACTGTAGGGCTGACCAACTTGCAAGAGGAGCCATCTGTATGCCAAGCATAAGTAATTTTATCGGGGTACCTCTCGCAACTTGTAAGATTCTTGTTATGAACGCACAAATCAGTTCTGTAAATCAAAGATGGATTAGTGCCAAAACCTGTGAAATTGCTTGGCAAACATGGCCAAGGCTAAATCTACGTCTGTCCAAGAATATTATTGAGTAGAAATATATTGAGTAGACTTCAAATTAGGACCTTAGTAGGGGACCTCACACGACATCATCTCATAGGAAATCATGCAAGGAGATTAGGCGATATTTAGGATTATACTTCTTAATGAATATAGATAACCTATACACTTTAGGTATCAACAACCTTATACGCATTGTCAAAAGCTCAGGATGGTTCAATATGGAAAGGGAAATATAGCCCAGCGTCTGCGGCTCACAACGGACGCATTTCGTGGTTTAAGTGGTACCGCAGTCTCTATGTGCGATGCGGCTGCCAAACCTAACCTAACCTTGCCGTTTGCTGTGAAAGTTTAAAAGTGATTAAAAATTTTATTTAAAGACGAATTTGATGATTGATTCTATAACCGACATAATTATTATTCATATAGGATAAAAACCACGCCTACTCTTTATATGTTAAATCTAAATTTCCATTCGACCCTTTGATGTTTTTAATTATGTATTAAGAACTTCAAATCGTTTTTTCATGTGCCCAAAATAATAACCTTTTCTCGTTCTGGACTCTCCGCAATTTGATCTGTAAAAATCTTTCAAGCTCCCTAATTACTGTTGTATATTTCAAGCACAGATCTATGCCGCAACAAAAGCAGCTTAATTAGCTTTGGAATTAACCCCTTTTAATACACGGACAAACATTTTCATTGCTAGCCAAGGAGCTATTAGATGTAAAATGAATGAACTCTGCGAAAATGGGCAGGTCACTATTTACTGTATACCAGAACACAAAGGAATGGAAGAAAATGAGAGAGCCGTTGCGCTTGCCATGGACGTTATTTGCTTGCCGAGGTTGAGCAGGTCAGAAATGTACCCCTTACTCGCCTTTCTGAAATCGGAACTATAAGTAAATGAGGAAATCGCCTTTGAATCGCAGCAATCGATATGGAAAACTCAACCTCGTACAAAACTTGCGGAAAATTATGCTAAGAACTTGGAATGCGAAAGCTACAAATTTTATGTTATCACTCTCTAGAAAGGACTGCAAAATATTGGTTGAAGTACTGACGGGACACTGTCTCACCCCATATCACGCATCCAAAATGGAATTAGTCCAGAACGATGCGTGTAACCAGGAATACTGTGGAAGACCAACTTTGCCACTGCCCTACTCTTTGACTCAGTGGCAGGGACTCAACAAATGTGACTCGCGAAGAGGTTCATGAAGAATTACATAAAGTAATAATTCGACTCCAAATCCATAGCACTGGTAACACAATGGTGCCTAGAGGCCTGAGTGAGACCTTTTTACAGATCAGCCACCACTACCTAACCTAACCTAGACTGGTGTGACCCCATAAATTATAGTCAATAGTCAATTATAGAATTTCCTAAAAGCTGCAATAAATTAAAATGTGAACGGAAATTAAAAATCTTTCCCATAGAAAGCTTTGAACAGCTTTTAATTTCTTCTCACATCTACAACTTCTATCGAATCGAGGGTGACAATGTCGCCAATAGTCCAGTAGTCAGTTCGTGTTAGCGGGGCAAGTCGTACATTAATTGTTGAGAGCCTCAGTGATCTTCATGTTCTTTGAGGTAGAAAAACACAATACTCTACAGGTATTCAGATTAGTTCAGCTCCTGCTGTTAGCAGCAGCTCTGGCTTTTACACAACTTTTAAAAACTAGAAACTGAGCCAGGCTTTTTAGGCTTTAAGGACTACCTCAGACTTTTTCCTAGCGATCTCGTCTGATTTATCACTTCCCGAAACACCAATATGTCCTAGGATGCAGTAAATATGGATATTATGCTGTCGAAGAGATTTTATGCAACTTCGACACTCTTGAACACATTTCGAGTTGGTCGTTACCAATTGAACGCCTTTGCTGCTGTCATGGAAGTCAACATAGAAGTTATGAGCAAAGTGAATTAGCGTGATTTGAGATATAATTCTTCTAGAGATGCTCCTCCCTTTCTCTGTTTAAGATAGAGGCAAGATCCTTGTCCACCAAACGTAACCTGTTAGGTCCGCTTAGCCTTGGGTTACTCTTGGCAGCGAAATAACTCAAATACCTGTGCTATAAATGGATAGAGTGTCCAAGAAAATCTTTAGCACACAGTATCTGTCAATTTAGCCGGCCCGTTAAATGCAGATTGCAGCAATCGATAAGAATTTTCTCATGATCAGCCCTTGTTATATCACCTGCGTACGCAACAACTTCGGCATTGTGTGAAACAAAAATTTGTTCAGCACGAGGTTCCATAGTATAGTGGATAAAATCCCACGCAGAGGAGGCTCCGTGGAAGTTTAGTGATACTACTTTCGTTTAATTTTCGAAGCTATAGTGGACTCAGTGATAGAGTTGATGATGACGATGATTCTAAATAAGTCAAAATATAACACTTATTTACTTCAATCAATCGACTATTGTAGCTTACTGCCATGCGATGCTATGCATTTATTTAGAAAGTGATAGCTGAGAGCACCCTACAACATTCTCATTCACACATACATACGTATGTATGTAGCAAGAGCGCTTGTGTGCCAATCTCTAACTGACCACCCTCACCCATTGACGAAGCCATTACAACTTCGGCTATCGCTTTGCATCGTTAACGGCACAACGACGAATTCCTATTGATATTGTGTATTGAATAAACACCTTTTGTTAAGCGCACTGTGCTAGCAATCAATGTCAATTTCGTCTGCCGTCCGCCCAGCGGCCGAGCTCCACCAGTAATTGAAAACAAACAAAAAATTATCACATTACAACAACACATAAAGCAACAAAGTAATAGCCAGCTTTGTTAGTACGAGTATGTATATGATTTGCTGCTGCCGCTGTAGCCAGTTTACTTAGCTACCCAAACGTGCGCACGTGTTCGGTACACGTGAGCCGAGCAGGCGCAACGCCAGCATCACAGAACGTTTTCCATAACGTGCCGCAAGTCGAAGTGGGATAGAAAATCAACACACTCAGTACTCAGTACGATTGATTGTGCGGACCGCAAAAAGCTTTGCCATACTCATTGTTATGACAATTTTTGCGTAGCTCTTGTGCATCAGGGTGTGTGTGTATGTGTATGAGTCTGTTAGGTAGGAAACAATTCTACTTGCAAAAGTAAAAGCTTTGCAATGCACAACGAAGAACGTTGAGTCTACAATGGTACTGGCTCATGTAATTGCATGTGAGCTCGAGAGATAATGCAAATTTGTGGCGCCGTAATAGCTCTGAACGCTGCGACGTTAATTCACTACTACGCGAACTATCGCCGTGGACGGAAGTACGTGCGCGTACAAAAGTTGAAAATATTGAATATAAATTTATCAAATATTGAAAAAAAAAAACAAGAGAAAAACAGATTCAATTGAAGAGAGCGGTGTATTTTAACTGCGACCTTACTAAGCTTGAATCGGAAGTGAAATTAATACTCCAGTTTCTTAAGATAAAAAAAGAAGTTTGATTAATTTTGAAATTACATGGACATTCGAAAACATTACAAATACACTTCGGATTTAACGTTCTAATTGATTGCGTGTAACGAGTGAGAACATTTCACGACTTCGTGTGCGACAGTGAATTCATAATAGGATCGTTAGCTCGTAAATTGTTGTGTAAGTGCTGAGAGAAGGTGGCGGAGGTGAAGGCGGTGGCAGAGGTAGAGGCAGAGAGTGTGTAGAGAGACTATACGGCAATGTGACCGATGTTATGAAGTGGAAAAGTATATTCTGGTATTCACATACATATACACACATACTCACATACATATACTGTACATATGTATGCATTGTAGAATTGTTTATATGTGAATGACGTCGTAGAAACAATAAATAAACCAGATTTAACAACAAATAGAAAAATAAACATTCCGGATATTAAAAAAAATGTGCAACTAAAAAACAACAAACATTAGAAATAGCTTTGGAAAATGCAAATCTCGCTTTAAGCCCCAATTATAGCAGTCGACTTAGTAAGAAAAATAAAAATAAAAACAATTCGGTAAGGAACTGGAACTACAACTTAAAAGCTTAAGAATAAATGCATAAAAAAGACGAAAGCAAATGCAAGATAATTAAGTGTTCCAAGAACAGTTATATAAATAAATATGCATTAGCATCTGACCGAAACCGATTTTTGCTTTAAAAAGATCATATTTTATTACTTTCGATCAAAATCGGATTTGAGAACTTGCAACATATAAGAATGTGGAATGGAATATATATTTACATACTCCTTAGTATATGCCAGTACATACACACATTTATATATATCGAGTTTAAAGTTCCTCGTCAATTTGGCTGAATGATGTTCCTTGGTTAAGTTAAACCACTCTGTTCACGAATCACAACTAATTTAGTGGGTCTGTTCCCAGTCAAACTTAAATGAGTTAAGCTACATAGGTCTACAAAAATACTTTTTTACTGGTTTGTTGTTCTAAGCTACGCATCGAAAAGCAACAAATTATTCATTCTTAACTTTTGATGGTTTAATACGAGAAAGTCCATACAAATAAAAGAAAATCACTAATTTATTATATTGTATTTTTAGGTTTGTTTTTTAAATAACTTTTATACTAAAAAAGAAAACATGATTTTGAGTGATATAAATATCTATTTTGACCTTTACGCGCTCCATTGCTTGTCTGTTTGTGTACTGCAGCTGTCTACTTCACAAGTGCCATATGCTTATATGATTTACGTACGACGCCATTTGCAAAAGTTATAAGACTTTCGATAGGGTGATTAATTTTGCGCCGTCTTGTTTTATAAACTATTGTTTCTGAAATAAAAACACTTCCATGTCTGATTGTATTTTAAAATAGAGCTTTGATATGTATAATAAGTAAATTTTCTTAAAAATTGTTCTGGCTTCGACAAAATCAAATTTTGACCAAACAAAATATTTTTCCATTTATTGGTAACGTAACCAAGAAAGACCGGTATTATTTTTTCCATTACCCACGATATCATTGCTGAGAACAGATGAAACGTCAGAATGAAGTTCAGCGTTAGAAAGAGGTGGAGGAATAAGACGACGGAGGCCGTTATGGTAATAGAAACTGAATACAACATTTTGTGATTTATACTGACCATTCGACCACTACCTCCTTATGCTTAATTCAGTTTCAATTAACCTGCCTTTAGCGGTAGAGTGAACATTTTAAGGTAACTAAATTCTTCTCACTTCAAAGTGACACCTTTGAGAATCAATCAATCGAGTTTACCAATAGAGCAACGCTGCAATTGGTTCAATTTCTGAATTGAAAAACTTGACTCGTAGATGCTTGGAAAAAGGTTGATCAAACCCGAAGGAGCATCTGCAATCAATAAATATACAATTGAACAGAAGCTCGCATTCTCGTTTCTAATGTCAAAATAAAGTAGTAAATTGCACAAAACGAAATTAACCGTCGGATATCTTTCCTAATGTCAAGCTAATTTCTCTACCATATTTACTTTATTTTAGTCATTTAACACAAGATGGCTCCCCATTTTGTGGAACAACATCAAGACGCACATCATAAATAGGAGGAAAAGCCAAAAACCTAACAGAAGCATACGTGCCAATTATTTCTTTTTTATTTTTAATACTAGATGGCGCAAAATTAATCATCCTATCGGAAGATCTATAATTTTTCTAAATGGCGTCGTATGTCAATCAAATTTGAAACTTGTTAACTAGACAATTGCAATATACGAACAGATAAGCAATTAAATAATGATTTCCATTACTCAAAATCATTTTTTTTTCATTTAGTAAAAAGTTATTAAAAAAAATGGATGATTAATTTTGCGTCATATAAGATAAACTCGATCGACACCTTGTGTGTTTTGGCTACATCACTGTGAATTTTGCTATTATCACTATTTGCGAAATTCACTTCCACACTCTGCCATAGGTTGTATGAATTGTGATCCCTAGTTTTGAAACTTCCAGTTCGATACTAAACTTTCTGGTGGAACTTTTTTGAGCTTTTTTTATTAGCTAGTTGAATGCTGACGATTCATGAGATTCGCCCATTCTCTACTTTGTTGGAAAAGCTTCTCTCCTTCGTTGTTCAACTCCGATAATGGGCCTTTCGGCGGCGCTTTGCAGTGTCGGTAAGCAAAATTTTATGATCGGTTTGCATAAGTAGGTCGCTGCGTCGTGTTGAAAAACGTGCTCTGTGAGCACTAGTTAGTACCAAACATCGCGAATTCCCTGAAACTCCTGAAACATTTGATATTTGCTAAGAAAAATATATAATAATTATCGGTCCTTTTCGAAGGTAGCTTTATTATTGATTCCAAGGTTTCATAATTCTTACAACTAAGTTAACAAATATGAACGTAAAAACTAACAATGAGAGTCAAAATGTAAATTGTTGTTATTGTTATGTAGCAAAAAGAAATAGATCGGTTCAGTTAGTAAGGGAGTAAATTAAGAAACGTGAAGAAGATATGTGAGAATATAAACAGGAGTGGTAAGGAGAGAATAAGTAAGGAAAAGTGTGTTGTTGGTAGTGGGAGCATGGGTATGTGACTATATATAAATTAGGGAATGAAAACTGCTATAGACTTATGCAGTTAAAAATTTAAACAGTTGAACGTTGCACAACCGAACGTTCAAATGGAAAATACGAAGAAATTTAAACAGTTACAAAAGAAAAAACAAATAAAAAAATTAACTTATCCAGAATCAAAAGAAAATAGTAATAATAGCAGTTGTGAAAAGCTTTTGCAACCACTTTGACACTATTAACGATATTTATTTAATACGATTGCTTGCAGCAGACTAATTTATTTATAAGAAAGCAGACTAATATAAAAATGCAAATCGTATTGAGTAAAAATACAAAAAAAAAGGCACTAACGATTGCCAAACACTTACACACTCTGTGCTTCTCTGAGCGCCGCAGAGCTTTTTACCCTCGCCACCTCAACACCACGAACACAAATCAAAGCAGTTTGGTTGCAATTTCTGAATCGATCCATTTCGGAAATAATATCAAACATATGCACATACATAAGTCCGCGTATGCTAATCATAATTTCAATTTACATATTTCTGAATAGAAGTTTTTGACTGAATGAACGTTTGGCTTCACGTTTACGCGTAAAAAGAAGCACTTAATAAAAAAAAAAAATAGAAATTAAAAAACAATAGACATTGATTGTACACAAAAAATAACCTTTGAATAACCAAATCAACAAGTGACGAGAAGAGGAAAATAAGGCTATTTGAGAGCTTATACATATTTACATAAAAGGTAAGTTGTACAGTAATTGGAATTCAGTTTTTGAATGCATTTCTGCTTTAAATTATATAAAATTCATTCACACCTGTCATATATATAGCCGTGAACATAAAAATACGGTACTGCTTAAATAATTATTTTGAATGAAAAAAAAAACCGGATGATTCATTTTGCGCCACCTTGTATGGGGTGTTTTTTTAGAGCATGAGAACTTTCCATCACTTAAAATATTGCTTTTTTACTTAGTAGACAATTAATTCAAAACCAAAATAGGATGATTAATTTTGCGCCACATTCTATCAGGTGTTCTTTCAAGAGCTTTAGAACTTAAAATGATAATACGAATCAAAAATATTGTTTGAATCAATTTTTGTTTATTATTAGGTTGAGGAAAAAGAAATCCATTATTTTCGCGTAAAATTTTTGAGAATTTGAGAATTTGTTTTATAGCTCCTGGGTGATGCTACGACTACTAACATGCTGGTAAACTTCGATTATTTGTGTGATTTTATCGATATTTTCTGTAACGTAAAAAATGCCCGAACGGAACCCACGAAACCAAAATTACATGTAATTAGCCGTCACAGCAGCGGCACCATAAACACCACTCACAATTTCAGCGGTTTGACTTTCATTTTCGCCTTTATAAAACAAAAACTGTAAAATGTACATAATTTTCTCTTTGTTGCAGTTTAAAATAAAACAGCCTGTAACTCACCACTGAATGAAACAAATAAAAAACAACAAAGAACTTTTTTTTTTAATGTGAAACGTCTCCTTGACATCGATATAAACTTTAAATTATTTGATCGATACTTTACAAGATCATATCACTATCGACTATCTATCCTGAAAATAATGGATTTCTTTTTCCCCAGACTTCTATAATCTGGTAGATAATTTCATGGCATTTATTTTTTGAATATATCCGGCATATGTTTTGAAACAAAAACTCAGTCAGCTTGGCTCGTTAGCGCGCGCTATTCGCCACAACGCCAGTTCCTTCCTCGTTTCAAAGGAAACAAGGACAGACGAAGCCGCCAGTGCTCTATGAACGTCGAGGCCAGATTTATTTTTTTTCTTCACAGTAAATTTTTGACAATTCGGAAGCGTTTTTCTTAATGCCAGAAACGTTTCATGATGATTTGCCAAATCGTACTGTACAGAAATGTTAACACAGTTAAAGAAACATGGTTTTGAATGGTCCAAAAGCTTCGCAATTTTTGTAAAGCTCAAAAATTAGAAATTCAGAGTTTTTTGAGTCTCTATTAGTAATGAATGTAACCAAGAAAAGCCGGTGTTATCAATATGAACATTTTTCCATTACCCAAGGTATCATTGCTGAACACAGATGAAACGTCAGAATGAAGTTCAGCGTCAGAAAGAGGTGGAGGAATAAGACGACGGAGGCCGTTATGGTAATAGAAACTGAATACTACATTTTGTGATTCATGTTGACCATTCGACCACTGCCACCTGATTCTTGACTCAGATTCAATTAACATCAGCGGTAGAGTGAACTAAACTAAATTTTTCTTTTCTTTCCAACTTTTGAAAAATTAAAATTGTGTTACCAAAAATTATCACTTAGATTTTCAGTATTATCGGCAATATTCGGATATACATTATTTTGGCTCAAAATTGATTTTATCTATTCGTATTCACTGAATTTAGTTTTGCACGTTGGCATTCCATTTACAATTCCTATCTATGTGTGACAGCTGCTGAAATGTTCTTATCCTCACTTCTGGATGTGCGATATGACTGTATTTTATGTAATTCATCAATAAACTCTTACTTGTTTTTACAAAAAGTGTACTCGAACCTCTAAAGAAAATATACATTTCAACGTAACTGGCTATCATAATATTCCGTCGTAATAAATGTATTAGCCGCACGTAAGTCGAAATAACGTAAATTTCCACGAACAAATTGCATTTGTGAATGTATGTATGTTTATTCATTTGCATGTAATTGTGAAGCTATCCACATTTCCACGTGACTGTTAATGATCTATTCTATAGTTTACGTAAGCGTATTTGTAGTTGAGCTGTTTAGCTAATGAATATACATAGGTAAGAGTGGAACATTAGCCCAACATGGCTACATGATAACTCGTAAAATGGTATACATACATATGGATCCAAAACGCTCCAGGGGGTAGGAGCAGGAATAGTGGGGCCTAGAGCACACAAATATTTAACAGATACCACAATTTTCCATGCGTAGCTTTTCGCCGTAATGGAAACAGTGCAAATCGTATCCAAAGGAGGGTTCGAAAAAAGTAAAAAAATAAAATACTTTCGGCCAGTCAATCAGTCTTTAAAGCCTTAAATAGGTTTCGGCTTTAACAAAATTAACCTAACGCAAAAAACGAAAAAAATGGACCCAAATAAAAACCAAAGAATACTGGAATGGCACAAACGGCCTTAAACACTCCAAAAAGTTCCTGAACTTTAATACCAACAGAGCAAAATCTGCTCCAACCCTAAACAAAAAGAACCTTAGATTACTCTATGGAGCACTTACAAGCCACTTTGCCGGCAATAACATTTCAATAACATAGAACTATCTACCACTAGTTTATGCAGGTTCTGGTCACAGAAAAACATTAGGTTACAGACGTTACAAAATCCTGGGTTCGTACCTACTACAGGGTGCGCCATCTTTTATGTCGGTCTGTAAACGCTGAATAACTTTGTTATTTACCAACCGATCTACTTCAATAAACATGGACCGCTTTACACCGAAACAAAGCGCTGAAATAATGACGCTACACATCGAAAATAGTCGTTCTATTCTTCTAACTCAACGCGCATATCGCAAAAGGTATCGCGGCAAATAGGCACCGTCTGACTATTCGTCGTTTGGTGTTGAGGTTTTTTGAGCACGGGACAGTAGGAGATCGTCAACATGCCGCTCATCAACGACCAAGACATGGAACGTCTTCAAGATGAATTTCTTGAAGCAGTGAGGGAGAGCGTTGTCCAGGCGCTAACAGTGTCGTATCGTCGTCGCGGTCAGCATTTTGGCGTTAGTGAAACCACAATGCGGCGCATTTTAAAGGATGATTTAAATTTTTTTCCGTATAAAGTGACACAAAGAATATTGCCGACAGACCATTCACGTCGCATGAAATACAGCCAAACAGTAGCTCGAATGGCTGACACTGAACCCAATTTTTGGAAGCAAATTTTAATGACTGACGAGGCACATTTTAATCTCTCTGGCAGAGTGAATAAACAAAATTGCCGCGTTTGGGGAACTGAGAATCTACACGAGATCCATGAAACGCCATTGCATGACCGGAAAGTAACTGTTTTGGGCCGGCATTCGCGCCAAACCATCATTGGAGCGTATTTGTATCGAGAAAACGAAACGGTCGGTGGAAACCGATATCGCTGGATGTTCAGAAAGGCTTAGACGGTTACTGGTTTCAACAAGACGGTGCGCCAGGCGATGACAAACACAGAAAAAAGATCGCAGTTTGTGATTGCTAATAAAGGTGGCCACTTGATTGATATTGTATTCAAAAAATAGTTTTAATAAGTTGTAAATAACAAAAAACCAAATAAAAATACTTCACTTATAAAAATCAGTTGTTTGTTTTTTCAAAGTTATTCAATGCTTTCATAGCGACATAAAAGATGGCGCACCCTGTAGAAGATTAAGATTTACAAATGCTCCCTCCCTGCTAAGGAGCTGGGTCGATTCCTCCCAATACTAAATAATTCAAATTAAGCACTTAGGGGTGCACAATAGCCCAATCTGGTCGCAGTGCATAAAGGCCTTAGGCTGACCCGTACAACCATTACCACGGTCGAGAAGTGAAAATGAGCCGGTGTCGGGACTGGGATTAATAACTGAATCGAATATTTTTTTTATAAAATAATTATATGAGAAGGTTTTAATAGTTAGGCGTTTGCTGAAAGGCTGGTAACAAAATAAGGATCGGGATCGTGGATTGGTAACGGGTTCGCACATTTTCCCAAAAAATATTGCGCGTAAAACTTTAAATGGTTTCTAGCAGAAAACTTACGTAAAGATAAGCGTGTACATATTAATGTATATAGATTTTAAATTTACTTATTCTGGTGCACTCGTACGGCACAAATCTATCTCTCTCACCAATGCAAAATCATCAGAATTTCAAATTATTCCAAACTTATCTAAAGCGATTAGAAACATTTACTTCGACATACATACATAAATGTGCAAGCAAGGGTATTTATTGAATTGAAAGCCGAAAGTATGTGTGCATGGGTGCACGCATATATGGATATGTAATATGCCAGAAAATGCATGAATGAAAAATACATATTTGTAGTAGTAACTCACCTAGATATTCTACAAACATCCTTAGTCCAATGTGTGGCAGAAAACGCTTTGATTTGTAAATGACTTGGTTTGCTATATTCAAGGTATTACTTTGTTCCTTAGATTTGAGCTGGAGCGGTAGAGAATTTGCTATTCAAATACAGGCATACATACATATACGCACACGCATATGAGAGATGGCGGCACAGTTATACGAATACCAGCAGAGAGAAGCTTTTCGATAGATGAGAATATGAGAATACATAGTAACGGTTAATTGAAATTTGAGTCGCTCTATCGCTGATTTTATATGTACATATTTGTGCCTATACTCGCCTGCACACATACACATACATATATTTCTATAAAGTTGTAGTATCGCAACGCTACCATTTACCGTATTTCAGAATGACACACGACTGTTCATATGCTGCCGTGTCTTAGAACGAAAATTTAGCCGCCTAAACAAATTTCCCCCAAAACAGAGTGACACAAATTACTGAATAAAAAGACTAAGAAGACTACTAAAAATTTAATAGATGCCAATCGATTTTATTACATTGTCCTAATTTCACATATGTCTAACATTTATTACGACCATATGGCAATTGGATTGTCTGTTATTTTGCGTAACTTTTCTGACTACTGCAGACACCCACTCACATTGCATTGGCGTGCATTTTTCTGACATTGATTGATGGGAGTATGGATTTCGCAGTCAGCGCAGGCATACAAACAAACTGTGATTGACAGGTAGAAATATGCCGATTTTCTGGTATTGTATAAGTCGTCTAGGACATGCATGTGTAGTAGCGGCTGCATTTAATGTGAGTAAAATACGAGGCACGTGCTCAGGATTTGTGTTACTACTTACGAGAGTATATCAAAAACAGATGTAAAATACGTTTGCTGATCCCTGAAAAAGGGGCGTGTTTTGTTTATCATCAGCGGAAGTTATGCCTATGTAGGCGCAATCGAAAGCAGGTGGATATTTTGACAGGCATACATACTTTGGGATTTTTTTGTGAATGCAAATTCTTAATGATTTTGGCATAGAAATATGTGCATGAATATTGGATGTATGTATAGGTTTTGTTTAAATTTTTCTAATTCTTTATTAGTTAAATAAATTTAAAGAGTTTAAAGGGAAAATATATAAGAAAACATTAAAAAAAAAAAAAAAATGGCGCGTGTGTTTGGCCGAGCTTTTATATTTACATTAACGTCGGTATTTATGAAAATAAAAATTTTCCTTTTAACATTTTACCGCATATGGGCCAATGGTATTGACTAATGGGTCACGGTATTGCAGTTTTGTTTGAATTTTATTTCCAATTTATTATGTACCCTTCGCTGGGCACACTAAAATAGAATAGATATAGTTTAGAACAGAAAATATATGATTTTCATATTATTTATTTCTTTATTCTTTATTCAAGCGCTTTGGCATAAACAATATTTTTTGTTTTTCTATTTGTTTTTGAGTAAATATAAAATATAAATTGAAAATCAGGAAAAAAGAAAATTGTTTTTAAATTTCAAATCAACGCATATGAATAAACAATCGTTTTTTTTCCTGATCATCCATGAATTTTTCGTTTCAATTTATATGTTTTATTAAGCATTGGAGCTTTTTTAACCATTATTCATTTATATTTTTCAAAAAAAAAAACGAAAAAAATTTGTTTTCCACGAACACATAATTTCATTCGGATTTCACATTAAATTCTCAAATTTCGTAAGAAATTATTCACTGTTCCAAAATCCACTCCAAAAAAATTTACAAACAATTTTTACATGTTGCACTTACGTTTTTTCCTTATGGCATCTAAATCAGAAAGAAATATTGACACATTGTAACTCACACTGTCAATTTGACAGTTCAGTTCCGCCCCAAGCGTTAAAAAAGTAAGCGACATTATGGCTGGTTCAAAAGAACGCTGTACCCGTTGCCAGTGCTCCGAATTACAACCAAACTTTACGAAACCCATTTTCAATACTTACTTAACAATGTGCGTAAGTTTGGTTTAATTCGGTGCAAAGACACGGCGGGTCCACGTTTTGGCATATATTTCGAGACCCTAGTCATCAATAGGTATGAAAATTACCCCGTATTAAAGCACTTATCAACAGCTTTCATTTGATACCCATATTGTACATACACAACCAAAGGTTACCCGGGTCCACGTTTTGACCTATATCTCGAGACCCCAGTCACGGAGCGGCATGAAAAATACTATGTACTAAAGCATTCACCAACAGCTTTCATTTGATACCCATATTGTACATACACGTCCGAAGGTTACCCGGGTCCACGTTTTGACCTATATCTCGAGACTCTATCTACCAATAAGTATTCAAACTATACAGAAATCATCTTCAATACCTACTTAACAATGTGTGTAAGTTTGGTTTAATTCGGTTCAAAGACACGGCGGGTCCATGTTTTGGCATATATTTCGAGACCCTAGTCATCAATAGGTATGAAAATTACCCCGTATTAAAGCACATATTAACAGCTGTCATTTGATATCCATATTGTACAAACACATTCTAGGTCTCATTTGCTCTCTATCTCGAGACCCTAGTCACGGAGCGGATGGAAATACTCTGAGCTAAAGCATTCACTAACAGCTTCCATTTGATACCCATATTGTACATACACATCCGAAGGTTACCCGGGTCCACGTTTTGACCCTATCTACCAATAGGTATCCAAACTATACGGAAACCATCTTCAATACCTCCTTAACAATGTGTGTAAGTTTGGTTTAATTCGGTGCAAAGACACGGCGGGTCCACGTTTTGGCATATATTTCCAGACCCTAGTCATCAATAGGTATGAAAATTTCCCCGTATTAAAGCACTTATCAACAGCTTTCATTTGATACCCATATTGTATATTACATACACAACCAAAGGTTACCCGGGTCCACGTTTTGACCTATATCTCGAGCCCTATTTCCAAAATAAAATATAATCCATGTTACTCGTGGATGATGTAGCTTTCGAATGGTGAAAGAATTTTTAAAATCGGTCCAGTAGTTTTTGAGCCTATTCATTACAACCAAACAAACAAACAAACAAACAAAGTTTTCCTCTTTATAATATTAGTATAGATGACGTGAAATAGCGCAATATGTTGAGAATTGCATACTTATAGGTGAATGATTTCAAACGCCAACCAAGAGGAAAGTCAAGCAATTTTCAGTTTATTTTGAGTGCACTAAACATTAGTAATATTATATTATAATTTGTTTTTTATTTTATATTTTTTTTATTGTTTTTTTATTTATTTATTTGTTTTTTTTTTTTTTACATAAATACACCTCTCGTTAGCCAATAAGTAATTTTGTTTACAAAGAGATGGAATGAGAGTGATATTGAGGCCAATGCCCTCAAGCTCATTAAGAAGAAATATACACAAATAAAACTTAAAAAAAAAAAATGAAGAAGAGAAATATAATTAGTTGACAATTAACTACATAGATTTTGCAAGATCTGCTGGTGATTGACGGTTAAGCCGACTTTGGATAGATTCATCTTTACTTGGCAGCCTTCTCATCATAAGATTTGTGTGCATCAATAGTCTACGTACATATGTATGTGTCTTCGACTAGCGCTTTGTATTGTCTCGTTAATAGTAACATGAAGAAAACATATTTATCTCCTCAAAGTCTATAACCAATTAACTGCGGCCTGTGTTAGGTGATGGGAATGTTGGCGGCAAAATACAGCTCCAGCCTTTTTTCTAACTTTGTGTCAATAATGCATAAAATAAAGAATGCTCGTCTGAAACTTCCAAAAAAATTTGATAGCAGTTTGTAAAACTTTTTTTTCATAAAAAATTATAAAATGAAATTCCTCGACAATATCTACCTTTTTTGTGCTTCTGGAAAATTGACAGCAGAATTGAAAATAAGCTTTGAGCAGCTCATTACAAAAGAGGTCCAATATACCTATATCTGTATGTGCTTTGGACAGTTAAAAGGGACTTATCACACGAATATTTCACATTTTCAGCAGTTCTTATACATAGAATGATGTGCCCTTTGCAATGAGACAAACTGATAATATCATAATTTTTCATAATTTTTTTAATTCACTTTATACTCAAAGTTGGCCTGGAAAAAAAGTAAATAAAATCAGTGCAAAAGAAAAGTATAAACATTTTTCAGATTCTCATGAAATTGGTCACTAGGGGGTATGCTGGGTTGGTAATTAGGAATCTGGCATCAAATTTCCCAACTAATTAGACAATTAAAAATAATAAGACAAATAAAATATAAAATTAGATTTAACATTTAAAAAATTAAATATTAATACTATTTTGCACTATTTTTTTTTTTTTTAATTTGTCGGCTATATTAAATTCACTATTTTCAATTTTAAGAAAGTGAATACATATCATAATCTGCGACTCTAAAAACCCCAGAGCACCGAGTTGTGTGCGAATCCGATAAATTTTTTCTCAATATTAGGTATTGTGTTTTGAAAATCTATAAGAAAAATAAACGCCTCCAAACATCGCCGATAACCGAAAATCAAGCACCGCAACAACTTCGGTGCCAACTGTTTAGTTAACTTGCTTACGGACATTAGGTCGCTCTTATCTCTACAAGGCACATACGATATATGTAAATACATATTTGTATAAATACACTGTGACATTTTTTTTGAAAAATGAAGTTTTACGTTTCCAAGTACTTACCAGTTGCAATTAAATAAATAAATTAAAGTAATTTAATATAAATAATAATTCTTAATTAATTAATTAAAAATTATAGAAAGCTCAAATTACTGCATATGTACACAGTAGGGTTAGGTGGGGTAAATATGAACATGGGGAAATTCCGAACAAACGCTCTTAGCGCACCTATGGTCAGTGTAGAAAAACTAAAAAGTATTAAAATGTGTTGGTTCGTCTCTCGGATGAAAACTAACAGTTATTTTCCGCCAGTTTAAAAACATCCCAATTATTATCAAAGTTCATATCTTCGGAAAGTAAACATCGTTTTGTTATGTGTTCAATTTTGTGACTGCCTCATCGCAGGAAAACCAAATAAAATGTCACTATTCACTACTCTCTCTCTCTGTCTACATTCTCAACTACTCTCACGTGCAGTTATTAATGACCCAGCAGGATTTCGTTGAATTTATACAGATCTCACTCTCACTGATACACAGAAGAGTGTTCATATTTACGCCATATTTTTTTTGTTATGGGGTGATTATGCACATTTGCTTCAAAGCATTTCCTCACGGACATGCGAGCCACTTGAGTATTCGAATCATTGAACAAGCAATATTGAACAATGTGGAGCTCATCAACTTCTCTTGTCTCATTACCGATCAACTCCAACCACTGGATAAGTGTGTTTTTGGCCAATCAGAACAGAGTGGGGCAAACTCTTGGTTCCCCATGCTAAAACGAAAATGGAATTGGGGCCTTCATCATCATATTAAGTTCGAATAAGAAAAATTTTATGTGTATGTATTAGTAGTAGGTATGCGCATGCATGCAGTATGCTTGTGCATATGTAAGTTTTGTACAGCGGTAAGAGTTTGCAATTATTTTATAACATCTGGTGCCTAAGTATGCACATATTTTTAATTGGACTGCTGCGCATGAAAACGGACAGTCAATGGGGCGGGTGAAGGTCAAAATAAAGATTTCAAAATCATTTGTTTTTTTATATAATAAAAAAGTTATTTAAAAAAAAAGGGGACGATTAAATCTACGCCACATTTTATAATGCTTATACAGGGGACTTTAGGGATTTCAGTGATTTCAATATTTATTTATTGTATTTTTTTATTTAAGCAAAGCAATGTGTTAGTCTATTATTGCGACAAACTCAGTTAATCTCGGTGAGAACTAACTACATCGTCCCGACGGTAACTGTCAATAGGAATTTTGCCACTCTCTTTCCATCTAAGGAAGAATGGAATAAGGGACTCTCTCTAAACAATTTCGACACTACAGTCTATACAGATGGCAGTAAAATGGGCTGCGGTGTTGGAGCTGGTATATATTCTCACATACTTAAAATGGAGAAATCTGTGCGTCTCCCTAATACCAGCAGTGTCTTCCAGGCGGAAGTACTGGCAATTGGGGAAGCCTGTAGGCTACTAATCAGAGATTTCTCTTTTAAGGGCAATATCGCTATTCTTTCGGATAGCCAAGCTGCAATTCAGGCACTGGGTTCGGCTACTACAACTTTTAAAGTGGTGGAACAAAGTAGGAATAGCCTCACCATCTTGAGCGTAAACCATAAAGTTAATTTAATCTGGGTCTCGGGACAGCGGAGCACTGAAGGTAATGAAAAATCAGATAAATTGGCAAGAACAACGTTCTTGCAGAATCGGTATTCACACCATTAGGTACAGTCAAGAATGCAATTTCCCAAAAATACCTTCGAATCGCGGATTGTAGGTGGAAAGCCCAGACGAAATGCAAAATTAGCAGAATGTTATGGCCCACCTACAACCTCAAGCAATCGTCGACATTAATAAGCATGAAACGACGGGACGCCTGGAGACTAACGGCAGTCATAACTGGCTTTTGGTCTATCGGAGAACAGGCAACCAAAATGGGTATCCCTCACAACACATACTTTCATAGTTGTAAACAACCGGAGAAAAAGGAGTCAATCTTCCATTTCCTCTGGAAATGCCCTGCCCTATGTAAGGACAGAATGTTAACCCTGGGCCGACCGCTGTTCGAGAATCTCGAACAACTGTCTGGCTTAGACGTCAACAACCTAATAAGGTTCCTAAACCGCACAGACTGGATATAGTCATGCTGTAAATAACCGTTAAACAAGTTGGTAACGAGGATGTGGCAACAAAATGGTGCGGAACCGCTAGTTGGATTTTGGAAGAATCACCACTTTAACCAACCAACCAACCAACCATAGCAATGTGTTTCAATTTTTTTGCGAAATCTTTAGAAAATAAATATTAACACTTGAGCCTTAAATGCAAACGACACCTAAGTCCCTAACAATCCTTAAAATTAATTTCCTTTAAATTTTAAATTTCATTCTTATTATCTTATTGCGCTGCGAAAATTATTTTCCCATAAGGAATCCACTTTCGTAATAAATTCCTATTCTAATTAAATTTTTTCTTCACCAATTTTATGTAGACGAATATTTGCATCATCATTTTCGTCAACATTGTTTCAAGTAAATGCCACTGAAACCGGATATACATATCTTCTTTTACGAAAAACTGCTACCAAAGCAATATCCGCCTTCATGAAAGTTATTACAGCGCATCACTCATACACTCGTAACTATATTGCGTGCTTAATTGTACCTATTTTTTTTCTATTCCATATTCTATATTTCTATTCATGGGCAAACAAAACTCGTGCAGTTCGTTATCATTTAATGAACCCAAATACTTTCGACTAAATAACAAGATAAGTAAATTCACTCACTTTTATTTACATGTATGAATATTTATAAATTATTTAAACTGGTTCACAAACAATTAACCTTTTCCGGAAACTTCCTTTTTAATTTTTTTTTTTATATTTATATTTAAGACCGTAAGAAACTCCGAAAACCCTCGAGTGGCCAGTTCCATAAGATTTTCATACATTTTTATACTTCTCTTTTGTACTGAGTGTATTTACCTTTTGCCAATCTAATTTGGCCTAACTTTGACGAGTGAAGTGAAGTAAGAAAAAAAATTATGCAGCTGAAAACCAATTGCAAATGGCTCATTTTGTATAAGAATTGCTAAAAATGTGAAATATTCGTGTGATAAGTCCCTTTTAACTGTCCAAAGCACATACAGATATGTACTGAACAATAGATGGCCTCTTTTGTAATGAATTGTTGATAGATTATTTTCCATGCTACTGCCAATTTCCACAAAATACTTACCTTAAAAGCGGTATTATTGAGCAATTTCGCTTTATCAATTTTTATGAAAAAAATTGTTTTCATCAAAAGTCATCGAATTTTTGTGGCAATTTCCTACGAGCAAACTTTATTTTATTTATTCTTCATTCATTCTTATTCTTTAGTGATTCAAAGTTATATAGGAAGGCTGTATGTAGGAGGTGTATTTTGCCACTAACTCTCCCTCAACTTAACACAGGCAAAAGTTGAGGGCAGTCGATGGATTATTCACTAGTCTAATACCCTTTGAGGAGAAAAATATTTATTCGTTATGATTAGTGCGCTCCAAATAAGCTGGGGAATACCAAGGATAGTAGATTTACCAGGTTTGCTCTTTAACTATGGGTAAAAAAGAAAACTATAAGAGGATCTTTGGCTGTCACGTCACGTTACTTGGGTATTCGGCAGCCGAGTTCTGCACGATCATTTCACATGCATTCACACACTCGTCCAATCAGTCGTTGTTCAGACGGCAACGGAATGCCATTGGTTGATTTTTTTCGTATATCCTTAACAGTCTCAGTTTTTGTTTTTTTGAAATACTGAGAGCCGAATAACGGTATGCTAAATGGCACACCTCTAAAAATTGTTTCACCATGGGCGAATACTTGGCTCTCCTCTTGCTCGCTTTTGAAATTATTCGAAGCATTATGTGTATGCCTCGCCTATAAGTATGCAATTCTCAACAAATTGCGCTATTTACATGCGATGCTTATTTGATCTAATAGCAACACTCTCCCCGTTGAGTCGCTGAGCGACAACACTCAATACTGTTGAGACGAGACTTTTGTGTCATACTGAGGCTACGCAAGTAAGAAATCTTGAAGAGCTAGAATGTTGTTATCTGAGAAGAAGTTGTTTTGTAAAAAAACTGTTTCAAAAGAGTACCAGTACTATTAAAATATAAACAACAACTTTATCAAAACGTGCTTAGAGTTCTCATTTAAATAAGGGACTAAGAGAAATCCATTGAGAGTAACCTTTAACATTGACACTTCTAAGCTTCATCTTCTTTTTTTTTTTTGCTGGTTTGTTAGATATTTTAAAAATAAAATTTTTTTAATAAAAAATTAAAAATTGAAAATTATTTCGTAAGTAATTTTGGGGCATTCAGAGTGAAAATCTCAACTTCCAAGTTACAGAAATGCCCCTTTCGCTCAACGCGAGGCAGTTAACTACTTCTAGCAACCATTTTTTCGTTACAATTCCTCGCGCTTTTCCTTCATCTTTCTCTTTGAATCGATTTTGAAAATAGTATGTATAACGCAAACACACACACACTCAATCATATATTTAAGTGACTGTTATATTCGTGTAGCCTGCGTTACATTTTGAAAAATTTCCATCAGAATATATTACCGTCTTTTTTGTATACAGTTGCTGTGCGCAATAATAGAAACAGTCTATTTTATTTTATTTAAACGGAAATATAGACATACACACGAATATGTGCCAATTTGGCACCCATAAAAGTCATGCACTCTCCACACACACACACACACATACATGCATATGCACTTAGTAAGTCTTCTTGCACTTCTCCTTTTCATTGTTGCTTATTCGCTCAAAATCTAAAAATATCAACGCTTGGTTCATCGGCGGCCAATGCCCAGCTAACCCAACTACTCTCCACTCACACAAACGCACACGCGCAGCACACACACCTGCATCCCCAACACATCCGCTGCCTTGGGTGGTACAACACGATGCTAAGCGCGAGTGACCTGCAAAGCTTCACATTTTTACGAATGTGAAAGCCAATGTGAGCAAGCACGTCCAAGTTGATGTTCCTTTTCTGTTTTGTTGAGCGCGTGTAAGTGTGTGCGTGTATAAGGGTTTATGCAATCAATAGTGATTAGATACAAAACTGAGTGGCAGCGTTGCAATGGTCACATGCGGTTGACACATGCATCGTTCATGGTCGAGCTGATTGTGTTGCATGATGCTTTGGGGGCGGGGGAAATTAGCTGTAAAATACGAATACAATGTGGAGTTCTGAGGAATTCTTTTATGAAAGTGCTTATATGTTTGTATGTGTATGTACTGGAAAATAATTGTGAAACTAAATATAAGAAAATGTTAGTGATTTGGTTATCACTGCTGACTACTTACAGATCTAACACTTGGGCTGCAAAGTTCTGAGCCTTACAAAGAAAATAGGCTTATTTTTTTGTTTAAAACTAACTTTATTCATCAACGCAATTTCCATCAGGAATAACGCAATCATTTCAGCGCTGCTCTAACATTTCAATACCATTTTTGTAGAACGATTTATCTTTTGTCTCAAAGTAGGAAAGTCGGCCTCAGTTTGAGCGATAACCTCTTCAGTGAGCAATTTTCGGCAGCCAGTTCGATTCAAGTAGTTTTGCCATTGCTTTGCCATCATCAACATCTTCTTGTTTTTGGTCAACACTGAGCAAACACGGCATCCATTTTGAACAGAGCTTTCTCATAGTGAAATGTTCCCGCAATAAAAATTCACGAACTAATGAATAGAATATCATGAAATTTTAACAGTTGTTTTTTTGAGGTTAGCACTAACTGAGGTGAACACATTAAAACTAGTGCCATCTATGTGTTAGGCCCGGGACTTTTCAGCCCATGTGTTCTGTCAAGATCGAGACGACATGACGCGTTTACTATGCTTTTGCAGACGTTGGATAAAGGTGATGTACTTTTAACTATCATATTCTCAGAGCTGTATACCGTAAGTCCTAACCGGTCTTAGTGTTTGTTTGCAAATAAGTAATTGATTGCGAATTGATAGCTCAATCTTATTTAATGAGAAAATATATGAGCAAATATATAAAATAACTAACTTGTTTTATCTTGACGTGAGTTTTCCAGCGCAGTTTGGCATTAAGTGTTCTGCTTAGATTTTAGGCCTGGTTGACGTATGAGATTATCGACGCATAGATGAAGATTGACTTGGAAGCAGCGTTTCTTATGTGCTGACTTACTTTTGCTTAGATGTATTCTCCATTTATTAGCCTATTTGTAGTAATATTCTCAGTTTCTTGTAGGTTATTCGTTGCGTTTTCGGTAGTGTTAACGGCTGCAAGGATGCAGTGTCATCCGCAAATGTCGAAGTTCTTCCTGATTTGCCGGTGGTAGATCGTGGGAATACAGGAGATATAGCAAAGTACCCAAAATGCGTCCCTGTAGAAGGCCTGCGTCTTTATTTTTTAGATAAGAATATGCATTTTCGTTGTTTTACACGAAAGTACCTATCATTAAATATGACGAGAGTACCTTGCAGTATTCGTTATATATAAAATCAAATAATCAAAGAAACAAGAAAAAGAATGGCCAAACCTTTGCCATTTGGTGGACTGGTTTTATTTTGAACACAGGTGTATGTAAATGTACTTCTATTTGTGCATAAGCAGACATAAGCACTGTAACCAGAGAATATTAAAGAAACGAGAAGGCGCAAATGTTACTACTAAGTATTTTTAGTACAATTGAGTTTTGAAAGCTTTGCTAGAAGGGATTTTAGGACATCGACAATATCGACACCACAGTGAGTTTTGCCCACATAAAAATAGAAAATACCACACATCCCATTCGTATTTATTCGCACTAAGATCCATTCACATTAACATTCATTCGCACTAACATTCATTCGCACTAACATTCATTCACATTAACATTCGCTAGTGACACATTGGCATTTATACTCTTTTTCAACGGCACTTCGACGCATACTGCATAACATACTTCTAGGGGCGTGCCTGTTATTTTTTAGCTGCTATTGTTATCATTATTTGTATTGCTGATTGCGTAATTGCCAAAGTCGAAGTCAGAGCAACGTAAATATTTATTTACGAAAACATCTCCTTATCTAAGATTCTAGTGGGTGCATGTGCACGCAAGTATGCCTGGGCTTTTGTATACATATATACATACATACACTCATGCTTATCATCACGTTTTACTGCAGCCGCTACTTTGCCTACATGCTTTCTTTCTTGCTGCTATTTTTCGGTTGAGTAGATTTCATTTGTTTTTGCAAATACTTTCGTTTGATTGTGTAGGTGAAATCCGTACAGTGTGAAATCTGAACTAGTGAAATGTGTAGGTGCTTCGGAACTAGTACGGTATGCAGTATACTGTTTCTTCTTGTCATCAAGAGAGTCAAGTGTGCTGCTTTCTGTAATGAATATCGCAATCTGCAGTGGTCTGTGAGAATGCATTCAATTTGTACTTGGGAGGGAGGGTTATGAGTTACCACTTTGATTATTAATACATTTTTGAAATAAATATTAGCTATGAAAAACTAAAAAATTTCCTATTTTTAGTAGTCTCTAAGAAATCATGCATTTTTAGATTTACTTAATAAATAAATTATGCTAGTTTCGAATTATAGAAGGAAGTTACAGCTGAGGCTACTAGTCATGGTTCTAAATTACCTGGAAACATATCAGTTAGTTACTAGTGAATTTCCCTGCACCCTGTACTCATGTGCATCTATATAAATTTAAATTTTCTGCAATCGCTTTTGTATTTGCTTCGCTCGAGAAATATTTATTCTTCGTAATCTTTACATAAGATTTATTCAAGTGATTATATGCTTGTATTTGATTGCATGATGCCTCTGCCAAAATAATGATTGCGTATCTTTGCCACAACGCAGTAAGTTATTTATATTTTTGTGGCGCCTACATATTTATATTTTCATGTAACCGTAATGAAAATATACTAGTAGTCATTAAAAATTCAATTAGCACTCATGTATATATGTATAGACCAACGATATGGTTTTCGTAACCATTTTCCAAGACGCCCTTTTTTCGTACTAGGACTTAGAGGTATATAGGTATAACACATAGGCTGAAAAGTCACGGGCCTAACGCATAGATGGCACTGGTTTTATTGCATTCACCTCTTTTTCAGTTACTACTAATCTTAAAAAGTCAGCTGTTAAAATTTAATGATATTCTATTCATTAGCTCGTGAGTTAAGTATTGTGTTAAGAGTAACGCTTCTTGTACCTTCATGAATTTTAGCCACGGCCAAAATGTTCTCGAGTTGAAGTGCTTTGTCCTGGTGAAAAATAGTTTTCTTCTTTTGCTAACTGGGACTTTTTCACGCATTTTTTTTGTTAGCTGGTCTAAAAGGTTACAACAATATTCAGAACTTATAGTTTTACCAGTTTGCAAGCAATCGACTGATTTTTTAAATTTTCTCCTTCTTATAAATTTTAATCCTTCACTAGTTGAGCCCCCAACTCGCCTACGGGTTAATTCTTTAACTTGAGTATTATAACTTTTTGCATAGCTAAAGGGGCATACTACTATAGTTTCTAAAATAATTTGCAGATTATTGTTCTTAGAATAATTCGAATTAAAAATTTCGAATGAAAATCGATAATCCCGAAAAAGGTTAAGTTTTGGTATTCGTGTCAAACAAATTAATTTGAAATGTGTATATATGAGTGTAAATACAGGGTCCGGCATTCGAAGTGTAACTAACTTCAGGACCCCTAACGCAGTTAGATAGCTAAATGATAGTCCAGAGTATTGTTTACAGGCGAAAGCATTTGCCGAGAGTAAACGCAAAAGAGAAAATCAGTAGTGGATTTCAAACCTAATGGTGTGATTGCATTGTATTTGCTGAAAAATCGCAACCAGCGATTGTTTGTGAGTTCGAGCTCCTTAAAGTAAATAAAGTTTTTGTGTATCGCACCATTACTCGTTAAAATGGGGCTGGTAGCACCGCGAAACGTCATGGAGTTGGTCATCAAATGACTGTAACGTCACGTGAAATTGTTCAAAAAGTGAAGAAGCGACTTGAGCGAAATCCTCAACGAAGTGCCAATCAAATGGAAAAAGAAAAGAAATAATCTGACGGCAGCATCCGCCGCATACTAAGTCAAGCTTTACAAGATCCAAACGGCGCATGAGTTGCTTCGCTTGGCCGAAAGCGGTCAATTTACACACATTGTGTTTTTTGAAGAGAAAATTTTTCAAATTGAGCAATTCGTAAACTTCCAAAAAGATAGGGTTTATTTGACCAACCGTTCATACGAGAATTTGAGTCATCGATTGGCCACCAGCAGACAGCAGCCGCCCCAGTTAATGGTGTGGGCCGCTGTAACCGCAGATGGACGCTCTCCAAAATGCTTTCATCACGCCTGGCGTCAAGGTAAATGCGAAATATTATCGGGAAAGTATTCTGGAGGTTGCTTTGAAGCCGAGCGCTGACAAACATTTCGGTGACAGACCATGAGCATTTCAACACGACTCGGCACCGTCTCACAAAGTTCGAGTGAACCAAGAATGGCTAAAAAACAACGTTTCGAACTGCATAACGTCCACACAATGGCTCTGAAATTCAACAGACGCGAATCCGATGGATTATTCTTTTTAGGACATTTTGGAAAGAAAGGTCCGAACTAAAAGATTCACCAGTCTCGAGGCGCTGAAAAAAGCCATTGTCCACGAGTGGGCCAAAATAGCTGCAAGTCACATTCGGGTAGCTTGCGATTCGTTTCTGGACCGTGTCCAGGAAAAAGGTAGACATATCGAGCTTAATTTTGTTTTATTTTCACACATTTCTTTCTTTGAATTAAATAAAAGAAATTTTCCTAACGAAATGTATGGCCTTTTTATATCATTACACCTCGAGTGTCTGACCCTGTAGATATAACACTCCCCTCTTAGTATATTTTTCTTCTTACGCAAAAATAATTAAGTGTTCTGAAGTACTTATATAATTCATTCAATCATTTCTAAATGACGCAAATATTTACAATTACAGTTTATGTATTTATAATATTAATGCAAATTGCGTGTGGCTTTTCTTTGCACTTTATTGACAAAAGTTTTTTAGAATGTTGTTTGAAATTATCATATGTATGGATGCATAAATTAAATTTTGTCATGTAAGTACATACAAATACAAGTTACATAAAAATTTTTACAAAACAAAAAATACTTGCACCGTTTCAAGTGAAAATTCACCTTTCTAATTTAAAAATAAGCACTCATATGCCTCTTCTTCTTCTTCATACCTACATGCACTTACAATATCTATGTGCACATGCACACAAACACTACCATTGAGGTGAGTAAATGCAGGCATCACGAATGCTTTGGAAATGTGCCACTCTTTCTTCTTCTATGCTCAGCGCACGATGTGCTCACACGTGCATTGAGGTGGCGTTGGATGAGCTTTAGTTTAAGTGCAAAAGTGACTGTTAATAACTCCACGAGAGCAACGTTTATTGCTTTGTGGAGCTTCAAATTGCAACACGTTCGTTCATGTCGGAGCACGTTGCACTACCTTACTCATCGCTGGCTGTTAGTACAACATCTTAGTCGTGCTGTGCATGCGAATGGGTAGCGTGAGAGAAGTAATATGAACTGCAAAGTGGTGGGGGTAGTTATCATTAGCGATTTGGCGTTATGGACATATTATTGCTAATGAAAATTGGTAGTACATAGAAAACAAGTTCGTTAAGATGCAGCACACGACAAATGAGAGCACAATTTTTTTATTTTGTACAACGTTTTTTTTTTACAAAAGTGTAGCTTTGGATGGGGGGTTGAAAATGCCTAATGCATCATCAAAGCTGCCGTCGCTGCAATGGTATGTCCGGAGAGTAAAAAAACTCCCCCTCGTTTGGAACCGTCGCCCACCATGGAACCACTTTCGCATTACTTCTGAGTGGCGTTCCATCTTCCTTATTACAAAGCTCTATGCCTATGTGCTTGCGTCCAGGTGCCGCCCTTTTATACGGAGAATTTTTTCCGTTAAATCACTGATGATCTCTCAGTGCTGTTTCTTAGCATCTTGTCGATTACATTTTCAGTGGTTACTTGACCGACTGCAATCTCCAGCGTTCGACGTACTTGCTCCCAACGTGTGTATTGGAAGAATGTGTGTGCAGCGTCATCTTGGGCGGTATCCACGTATGTACATATATACATATGGGGTGTTCGCTTTTCCTTATTTTGAACAGGAAATACCCGTGCCGAAAGCATTTGGGTTGTATACAAATTGACTTTAAAGAAGTTCCTGCTGCCCCATGTGGCGACGTCTTTTATTAGCCTATTCGTCCATCTGCCGCGTGTTTCGTTATTCGCGCGCTGCAGGTTTGCTAACTCTTTCTTCCATTCCCTCTTTCTCTAAAGCCCACAACGTTTTCCTCTCAAAGGCTAGTAAGTCTATCCGTATTGAACTGCTTATCATTTGAACGTCTGGCCCTGATACTGTGCGGTAGGCGGACACAACTCTCATGACTGCCTTTCGTTGTACCGATGTTAAGAACTTGCATTAGCCCATAGTTCAGCTTCGTATAAGGGAACGGATAGCGTGGTAGCCATCATTATTTCCCGTTTCCTCTTGGTTGGACCCCCTATGTTTGCCATCAGTAATCCCATCTTAGCGGCTTTCTCTGTTGCGTGATTTATTTGGCGCCAGAAGGTTAGTCTTCAGTCCAGTCTTATGCCTAGGTACTTTAGAACCTTTTATGTGGCTAGCGTATTTGATGCTAACTTCTAACGGGATGTGCTTCTTGGTTAGACGTACTAGCTTAGTTTTCTCTGTGCCTAATTTGAGTTCACGCGAATCTAGCTACGTTTGTGTCCGTATCATAACTTGGTTAAGTTTTCTACGAGCTTTTTCAAAGTTTCGTGATGTGATGACCGCTACGATATCCTCTGCGTATCCGATTAGAAAGATACGATAGGGCATTTCTGCTTTGAGTACCTCGACATAACTAATGTTCCACAAGTGCGGTACGAGAATTAATTCTTGTGTTGATCCGGTTGTGACGTCCGACGAAAAAAATCCAAATTTCAAATATTATTAAATTCATGAAACTTTTTATTATAATTCTACGGTTTTTAATTCGAATTTGTAGAAATATTTTTGGTATGCAATTTTATAGATTATTAAACTCTGGTTCTTCAAATAGCGCTTAATCCTTAATATATACTTTCCCCAACACTTTACACTGTAAACTCATTTCATGCTCTGCTAACATTTTAAGTTTTCAACTACATCAACTTTTCATATTGTCTTGCCTTTTTCCTCGAACTAACTAAAAATCTTACTTTGAAATATTTCTTTACAGATTTTTCATAAATAAAAGGTCTTTAGTAGACCACCGGTTGATTGTTTCCATACATTTTCAACCCACCTAATTCATCTATTAAATCGGCCAAATGAGTGTCGAAGAGGACGACTCTGTTCTACAAACTTAAACACCCATTCCATTATTAAAGTAATAACAATTTTGTAATGGACTGGCTATTGGCAACACCACAGTTACATAGCGCCTTCTCTTCATTGGGTTCTCTGGAAGGGGATACCTACGTTGTTGGGCCAGATGCGTTATGTGAGTATCACTAAAATGTCATTCACCAAATTTTTATTGTCACTATATCCATTGCAATATTTTTATGACTTCTTTCTTTTCATTATCATCATCACCCGCCTTGCAGCAATTCTAGAGGAAATAAATTATAAACTTACCTATGAAGATCAGACGCTACGCACCTTTCGTCGCGCAATCGGCTTCGGCCAAAATGTCCGTTCCGATTTGATACCGCTGCTGGAGAATACGAAAGATGATGCTGTACTCGACTCGGTTATACGCATCTTGGTTAATTTGACTGTGCCTGTAGAGTGCCTCTTCTCGGTAGATGTCATGTATCGCACCGAAGTCGGTCGACATACCATCTTCGAGTTGAACAAGTTGCTCTATACAAGTAAAGAGGCCTTTACAGATCCGAAGAGCACGAAATCTGTTGTTGAGTACATGAAATACTTGTTGGAGTCCGATCCGAAATTGTCACTGCAGAAATGTGATAAAATTAATAATTGTCTACTGTTGCTGCGCAATGTTCTCCACATCCCAGAGACAAATGTGAACTTTGTAATGCCCTCAGCACATTCCCAGCCAGGTGGGTCACATCCGGTGTCGATGCAAAATGCGATACTTTGGAATCTCTTCATACAAAGTATCGATAAACTGTTGCTGTACCTCATGACTTGTCCACATCGCGCCTTTTGGGGTGTCACCATGGTGCAGCTGATCGCGTTGATGTATAAAGATCAACACGTCAGCACGCTCCAAAAGTTATTAAATATGTGGTTTGAGGCTTCGCTATCGGAGAGTTCGGAGGATAACGAGAGCAATACCTCTCCACCCAAACAAGGTAGTGGCGACTCTAGTCCCATGCTCACATCGGATCCCACTTCTGATTCTTCGGACAATGGTAAGTCCTACTACACAGTTGCGATTGAGAAAGTAACGGAACAGTTCGAATTGCTAATGCCACCAGCAAGATTAAATGCTGATTTACGAACACGAATAGGTGCACTAAAGAGTCCTATTTGTGTTTCAACAGGTAGTAACGGTTGCAAGAACGAGAGTGCCGAGGATCGTCGACAAGCCATGCGCGAGGAGGCGACCGAAGCCACATTGCAGGAAGTTAGCCGCAAAGGACACGAATATCAAAACTCAATGATGTGCGATCCGCATGTGAAGAAGGAAGTTGACGATGTGGAATTGGGTAGCGTTGACAATAGGGGCGGCAATGAACAGCCATGTACCATCAAAATCGAAGCAATGGATGAGATGGGAGGTGATGACGATAACTGCGATGGTAATGGTGATGTTGATGTTCATGTTGGTGGTGATGTTGATAGTGATGGTGTTGCTAATGGCGACGGTGAAGGCAGTTGCTCGGTCGACGCAGTCGGCTCAGCACAACCATGTGATATGAGTGAAGATAGCGACAACCAACAACAACAACAACCAGTTGAACCCAATCAAACCACTACCAGCGAGTCGAACCAAACCGACGCAGATGCGGTTAAATTCAAAGCGCCAGCAGTTGTTACAAAATTCAAACAAGCGTATCCACAACCTAAAATCTGCCAAAAGGTGCCACATTCGGGTCAGCTGAATTTGAGAAAGGGAAAAAGTTGTCCGCAAAAGCGTGAGTGCCCTTCTTCGCAATCGGAGTTATCAGATTGTGGCTATGGCACACAAGTGGAGAACCAAGAGTCCATATCCACCTCGAGCAATGATGACGATGGCCCACAGGGCAAACCGCAACATCAAAAGCCACCCTGTAACAGTAAGCAGCGAAGCAAGCAACGCATTGTGATGGCGATGGTAGACAAGAAAGAGCTACGTCGCAAAAAACTGGTCAAGCGTAGCAAGAGCAGTCTGTAAGTTTGCTATAAAGAAAAAGAGTTTTCTAATTTTAAACTAAGAGTTAATAAATACGTTCTACAACATTTCAGTATCAACATGAAGGGTCTGGTACAACACACGCCAACTGATGAAGACATATCTAATTTGTTGAAGGAGTTCACAGTCGATTTCCTACTCAAGGGGTACGGCTGCCTTGTAGGTGAATTGCACTCACAACTGCTTACCAATATTGTAAGAATTGACATTTTTAATCAACTTAGCACGCGTAATTAAGTATTGACTTTTCTGTCTTAGAAAATTCCCATCGATACGTCGCACTTCTTCTGGTTGGTCACCTATTTCCTTAAATTCGCTGCGCAGCTGGAGCTGGATATGGAGCATATCAGCGCAGTGCTCACTTACGATGTCATCAGCTATTTGACTTATGAAGGCGTCACGCTTTGCGAGCAACTGGAATTGAACTCTCGCCAAGAAGGCAGTGATTTGAAACCTTATTTGCGGCGCATGCATTTGGTTGTAACGGCCATACGAGAGTTTCTGCAGGCAATCGATACCTACAAGAAAGTGACGCATTTGAGTGAAGTGAGTTTTCGTGTGATTCGGATATTGTATGTGTTTGTGTGTACTTTTGTTAAAACTAGCAAAGGCAGCAGTAATTCTTAGGGTTTTATTAGAATCGTACAAAGGTTGATCGGTGACGCTAAGGGTTTCATTCAACACTTTTCAATCAGAAACCAAACAAAAAACGATTTAGAATTGGTTTAAACTGTGGACATCTATAGACTGTTTTTAGACAGCTCAATAGCGATGTCATATGGACTCAAACGTGTTCCCTACTAGACAACCAACTGGCAATCGTAGTCAGTCTACACCAAAGAAAAGAAAAAGGAGAGCATTGCTCATACCTTTTTTTGAAGACTCTGCTATCAAATCTGAAAAGTGGATGTCCCAGAAAACTCCGTTGGTAGTCTAGAACGCAATGATGGATGAATAAGCAGTTTTATTTACTTGTTCCTCTTCTTGATTAACGCAATAACCGCTTAAGAGATTTTGGCCGAGTTTAACAAAGCGCGCCAGTCATTTCTTTCTCGTGCTAACCGGCACCTGTTGGAAACACCTGGTGAAGCCAAATCTTCCCCACCTGATCTTTCAAACGCATAGGAGTCTCTCCTTTTTCTCTGCTACCACCACCTGGTACCGCATCGAATACTTTCAAAGTCGGAGCGTTTGTATGCATTCGGACGACATGACCCAGTCAACGAAGCCGCTGGATCTTTATTCGCTGCGCAATGTCTATATCGACGTCAGATTCTACGTTGGATTTTATGGTTGACATTCTTAACAGTGTTAATGCTGGCTCTCAGTTAAACGAAGTCTTTTACAACCTCGAAATCATAATTGTCAACAGTGACGTGGGTGCCGATACGCGAGTACTTCGACTATTTGTTTGATGACAGGAAGTACTTAGTTTTATTCTCGTTCAGCAGCACCAGACTCATTCGTTTTGCTTCTTTATTTAGTTTGGAAAAGGCAGAACTAACAGCGCGGTTTTTCATCGGCATACGCCAACAATTGTGCGCTCCTATAGAAAGTTGTGGCTGAGCGATTAAGTTCTGCGGCTCGCACGATCTTTTGTAGCATCAGGTAGAAGAAGTCAAACGAGAGCGAGCCACTCTGTCTGAAACCTCGTTTAGAGAGGTCCTTTCTAATTCTGAAGGCTTTGCTGGAATTGAGCAACGCCAGTTTTATTTACTACAGCAACAATAAAGTGGCAAACTGTGTATTAGATTATTTGAGTTATGAGGAAAAGTATGCCAGTTAAGAGACATTTTCATTGCCTACTTGTAATGCAATAGTTTTTCTTTTTATAATTTGGAAAACCATAACGTATACTAGGTGGTCCAAAAGGTTATGAAGAGTTTAAGGGCTCGCTTCTCAAAAGTAGTTCTTTCACTATTTTAAATTTTCATTTTACATTAACTTTCGTTCTATTAAGCTTTAAATACAATATAATTTGTTTTTTTTTTTGCAGGATGATCGCTTGCATTTGCGACGCTTACAAAGTCAAATCAGTTCCACTGAGGATTTGCGTTGCCTATTCGTACTTCTCTTGCGACGATTCAATCCAAATTTGCATACCAAGCAGTACCTGCAGGATTTGGTTGTAACAAATCATTTATTACTGCTGATTTTGGACTTTATTACCCAAACAGAAGGTGACACGAGTATCAAGATGACCGAGCATATAGCGCAGTGAGTGTCAAATGAATAACCAATGCCCATATATGGGCATACAAAAACAAAACTATCTCGAAATTAATGTTAAATTATACTTCATTTCAGATTCGCTACGCTCGAAATTATGAACTACTATGGCATGCTCTTGGAGGACTTTAACAATAACGGTGAATTCGTTAATGATTGCATTTTTACGATGATGCATCATGTTGGCGGCGATCTGGGACAGATCGGCACGCTATTCCAACCGATTATATTGAAAACATTTTCACGCATTTGGGAGACCGATTATGAACTGTGCGATGTAAGTCGAGCGACTTTATTGGGGGAAAAAACATTTCATATTTGAATTTTTACCTTCTCCTCCCAGGATTGGTCCGATTTGATAGAGTACGTCATACATAAATTCATAAACACACCACAAAAAAATTCGTTGTCCTTGCCAAAGGCTTCACTGACAGAACTAACCAAGGAACACAATTTAGAAAATACAGTTTGGTATGTAAAAAGCATAAATTATTGAAAATATAAAACATAATAAATTTTTTTTCACCCTTTAAGTGCTTGGACTCAGGAGGAAATGGACACTTTATATTGGTATTACGTGCAAAGCAAGAAGAGCAATGATGTTGTGGGCAAGATTGTGAAATTATTCAGCAATAACGGCAATAAGCAGAAGTCGCGTATCTCGATTATACAACAATTGCTGCAACAGGTAAATGCACCTCCACTTTTAGTGCATAATTTAATAAAATTCTGCTAATACTAACACTAAATTAACCCCCGCCCTCACAGGACATCATAACCTTAGTTGAATATGATGATCTGATGAAATTCGAAGACGCTGAATACCAACGCGCTTTACTCACCACACCAACTTCGACTTCTACCGAATCGGGTATTGATCTAAAGAATTCTGCAACTTCTGCTAAACCTTCTGATGATATACAGGTACTTTTATGATTCATAATTTCTTTAAATCACTTGCTAATTTTTCTTATTATCCATTATCGATAGATTCTACGCGATCTTATAGTGAAAGAGAATAAGGAAAAGCATTTGGTTTGGCTACAGAAGATTTTGCTTGAATGCTGTTATATAAAGTTGATTCTAAAGAATTGTATACTACGTGAAGATCGACAGAATCTGCAGTATGTTATGGAGCCAGTGGCATATCATTATATAGGTAAGTAATAAAAGGTGGCTAATGAAAGCTCTGCAAGCATACCACTAGGCCCTGAACCCTTTCTAGGTGTCAATTCTGCATCAATTCAACTATGAATTGACGACTTCATGAGGTCTACCCATAGAAAACTTTGATCTGAGTTGGGCACCTGCAGACTAGCCAAGTGCCATGTGAAAGAATCAAACAGGAAACTAGCGACTTTTCTCGTAAAACTTAGTAGGAAGTACCTGAGAGTACTGGTGGGCGTAATCACAGGCCACAATGCCTGGCTACCATGGAAATCATTGCCGACCGAATATGCCAATTCTGCCGTGAGAATGAGGACATTGCAGAGCATTTTCTCTGTAGCTGTCCGGCGTTTTCTAGAATCAGACTTAGGGTATTGGGGTGCGATGTTCTGAGTATGGACAAAGTTCATGCTCTTCCGTGCCTCTTAAGATTCATAAATGAATACAAAAGTGACCTTAAACCTGTTTTTCAGTCTTTTTTTTTATTGGCGCGTACACTCTTTTTGGGTGTTTGGCCGAGCTCCTCCTCCTATTTGTGGTGTGTGCCTTGAGGTTGTTCCACAAATGGAGGGGCCTACAGTTTCAATCCGACTCCGAACGGCAGATATTTTCCTTACGAGGAGCTTTTTCATGGCAGAAATACACTCGGAGATTTGCCATTGCCTGTCGAGGGGCGACCGCTATTAGAAAAATGTTTTTCTGAATTTGGTGTTTCACCGAGATTCGAACCTACGATCTCTCTGTGAATTCCGAATGGTAGTCACGCACCAACCCATTCGGCTACGGCGGCCGCCTTCAGTCTTACCAACCTATAATATCTATCTTGTCTTTCTTGTCTCCTGACAAATCTAGTCTAAATGCAAGGCGGCGGTCATCGTAGCCGAATGGGTTGGTGCGTGCTTACCATTAGGAAGTGCGCAGGTTCGAATCTTCGTGCATGAAACATCAACTGATAGGCAACGTTTTTTCTAAACCTCTGAGTGTATTTCTGACATGAAAAAAGCTCCTAATAAAAAAACAATTTGCCTTTAAGAGTTGGCGTTAAAATGTAGGTCTGTCCTAGAAAATTAATGAGAAAAATATATGTAGTTGTCTAGAAAGGATCATAACAACAACACTCGACTCAATTAAATTCGGAACATACGAATTTGAGGCGGTGAAAATTTTTTCATATTTGGAATTTAAACTAAGTTATGACAACTCAATGGACGTCACAGTCGTCGAAAGAATGCAAGCAACCTGTAGAGCAAATACTACTCACTTTCAAAACTCTTCAAATCAAAGGTGCTTAACAGACCGTGCAAAATTACGATGCATAAATCTGTAGTCCGACCAGTTTTGCGCTGCGGATCAGAGTCGTGGACATTAAGTGATATGGACAAAGCCAAATTTCAAATATTTGAAAGAAAAATTTTGAGAAAAATCTTCGGAGCAGTCAAAGACAATAACGGTGAAAGACGCATAAGAAGGAACCAAGAACTGGACCAAATAATAAAAGGAATTATTGCAGTGCGCTTCATCAAAGAAACAGATGGAGAACTCAACGAAAAATAATTGACGCTAAAACATTTACGACGAAAACAAAAGGTAGACCAGGATCAAAATGGATTGACGAATTGTAGGATTACATGAGTTAACTTGAAGTAAAAAAACTGGAACGGAATCAACCAAAGATCGGTTCAAATGGATGAAACTCACCTCGTGCTGAGGTATCGTGACGTTACTTAAGTGAATAAGATTAATGAGAGATGACAAATTCAAGCATGGCGAAGGGAATCTCAGGAAGCTTACGCGTTGTAATAGGGCGAAATAATCATTTAAGCTTAAAAGACAAAGTCTGAATTTATAAAATATGCGTTCGACCAGTCCTCATCCAAGATGCAACTGCAACACAACAAGCAATGAACAAGGTTGAGATGGCAAAAGTGCGATCTATCACAGGACATACTCCCGATATCTTATGCGAAACGTAGAGATTAGAGGGATATGGAACACGCAAGACATTGTTAGGTGGAGGCGAAGACTAAGAAAGGAATGAAAAAATCACTTATTTCATAATGAGTAAGGCAAAGCTACCCTGCGCCTGAGTAACTGAATAACTTCAGGGCTGGAGCGTTTGATCATCCACTTGATTGAAAGGTGCATTAACACCACGGTGGGCGGAACGAAATATATTCTCTAAAATGGGATCAATAAAATAAATAATAAATAAAATAACACCAGATCCTCTCTTCATTTCGGATGCCTGGTAGAGCTTCGTTAATCCTTAGCAGAAGTATATATTTCATCAAGCTCTTTTTGTTGCAACAACGTCGCTATTAAAGTGGCATGAATCTTGCTTTTCATTTGGTAGAAGCGACTAACTACTTTTAGTCGCCTTTGAATGCTCAGTTGATTTATGAAATTGAAATTTGAAAAAGGTGAGTCGAGAAGCAACCAGAGAATGGTAACTCCTAAAACACTCAGGCTAAACAGCCCATTGTATTCGAAGTTCTGGAAAGTAAAAAGATTGATAATCAAAATGAATTAGTGACAGAGAGAAAGAGATAGGATAGAATAGAGGCAGAGATGGATAGTCCTGTGAGAGTTTTCCAGATTCTTTGGCAAGTTTGCTCATTATCATGGCATTGGAACCCAGGTCTTCAATTATTCCAATGGGGTCATATGTTGGCCCCATGTGTCGTGTCTTGTAACAATACTGACCATCAACCGAATGTCTTTTCTACCAAGTTTTAGAAGAAAGTTCCACAGTTTCCCATTCGGGTTTGTAACAAAACACTTTGTAATTCTGCAGTGTTCTAGACCGGACCATCGCTCTTTATGTAAATTGCATACATAATCGCTGATGATTCCTGAAGAACTGATTCCGATTATTGGCTTTGGCCCCTGTGAGGAAATCGCTGATCCGCAGTTAGCCAATTCATCGGCAATTTCATTTCCTTGAACACCGCGGTGTCCTATGCAATTTTGTCATATGTCATATTATGCTAATCGAAATGAGCCAAGTCCTCAAGATAATATCCGCAAATCAATAATTACGAAATGATAATTTATTAAATTTCTTTCCTTGCTGTAATTTTAGTGAAAAACAAATCAATTCCCGTCGTGCAATGGAACAGTGAACAGGCAACAACAATGCTTTATCAACCATTTGTGTTGCTTTTGCATAAATTAGGATTTCAATTGCCTGCCGATGCCGGTTCGATTTTCGCACGCATTCCCGATTTCTGGACGGCAGAGATGATCTTCAGTTTGGCGCGCAAGCTGGGCCCATTGGACAAGTGTGAGTAATTTTGAACGGTGGGGTATATGTTGAGTGGTTAATGTTATGTTCTGTTTCTTTCTTTTTTACAAAAACGAAAAAAAAAATTATATATAAAAAAACAAAATAATTAAAAAAACAATTGAACCACGTGTAAACCATCAATTCTAAAACATTTATGCACAAAAACAATATCTAACGGATTTATAATAAAACGAAAAACAAAAAAAAAAAACAACAAATAATTCTCGACCCAACTCAAACAAGCAAAAAAATATACAATAAATCAATATAAAATCAACGAAAATAATATATTTATAATAAATTTCCTTACGCTAAATGTAAATATTAATGCATCCGCTTGTTCGTCGTTCATTGTGATTTTGTACTTTCTCACACGAATACTTACAATTACAAATACTCCTCTATTGCGCTTTTACCGCTTTCCTCTCTGTGTGTATTTCTCTCGTTCTGTCTCTCTTGTACTTTCGATCTCACAGTGTTGATCAAGTTCGATATGAGTCAGTTTGAGGATGCGAATGCAATAGAGTTGCCGCGTTGCCATCACGTAACAGCGGCACGCGGCTCACTCTCCTCAATGTCCAGCCTGGAAATGGAAATTGGTGGCGTTGATGAGTACACAGTGTTGGGAAGTAGCTCGGATAATGGAAATTGCAATGGGCGGGCAAGCCGAAATGGACGTTCGAGCAGTGGAAGTGGCAGTATGTTGGCGCCAGTGCCCGAGGTGGATGCCAAATTGGAGAAGGCGAGCGCGAGTAACGATATATTTGCCGTACCGAAGGCGAAACAATGCAATTCCATCATAAGGTAAGAATGGTTTTCTTCGACAATTTACTCTTAAGTTGGTATTCTCGAAGTTTCATATTCTGAAGATGCTTTTGAGTTATGACGTGGCTTGGGTTACTAAGGTGAGGTGTTGTACTAAGGCCTTGTAGCTAAGAATGGATGATGGGATGGATATATTGATATCCAGCTTTGGATAGAGAAATGCGCAGTTCGCCCCTCTTTAACATATAAAGGTTTTTATTTTTACTGGATGACTTAGAAAAAAAATTATTTTTCCATAAATTTATAATTTTACTTGAGTATGATCAAAAAAATTCTGAATAAATAACAATTCAATATCTACAATCATAACGAATTCGTAAAATCGGAATTTATCATATTTGAACGGGGCACTAAAATAGCGCATTTTTATCGATCTGCAAGAAAAACAGAATTTCTTCTTCTTCTTGATTTGCTCGATAACCACTTATGCGATTTTGGCCGAGTTTAACAAAGCGCGCCACTTACTTCTCACCCTGATCTTTCCAACTCAGAGGAGGCCTTCCTCTTTCTCTGGTACCGCCAGCTGGTACCGCGTCGAAAACTTTCAGAGCCGGAGCGTCGACATGACCCAGCCAACAAAAAAACAGAAATTAGTTATTTCAAATTGATTAAATTTGTTTATTTATTTCTTACCTGTGTTTGAGTACCCGTTATTTTTGAAAATTCCTTCATACTCGTACCTAAGTGGAAAACTTTCTATTAACTTTTGACACCTCTTCAAAAGAATACAGTTCCAGGCTTCTTGTACTCGTTGCCATGGTTCATTGGTGTTTTAAACATTTTCTGCCCAACCTTAATCTTAATATCGTTCCACAGATTTTCAATGGAGTTAACCGTCCCTTGAGCATCTGGGCCGGGCTAGACTGGCTTTTTCCACTTTGGGCATGAATTTAATATATCTCTATTATAGCTAATGACTTCAGGTTCGATGTAGCTTCCTAAAATTTAATTTTCTATCGATATATGGATGTAACTTTTTAAAAGAATATTTAGATAAGCAATCGTTAACAAGGTGCCATTTATTCGGAATATTGGGTCAACTCCATTCCAAGAAAATGATCTTTAAACTTTCAAATTGCGAATTTAGAGAAAAAATGTGCTTTGATCATCTGAACCAATGATTGAAATCTAACTGCGGTATTTCTCTGTCCGTAGCTCTAAGGTTCAAACTTAAGAAGGCAGTGAACTATTTTCATATGAAATACCAATTGACAGCTTCTGATTTTTAGAATCCTTCGAAGTATATTAGAATATGGATTTTCCATTTAAAATCCTAGTTAATATTGATTAAAATAAATATAGATTTTGTGCCTTGCATTGCCTTTTATAAGTTCACAGTTTTCGGTGCTCTTTTATGCTACAATAGAAATTACGATAGAAAGTTTACCTAGAATTTGCAAGCTCTAGGGTCATAACTTGTCTTTTATTTACAATTTTGGATTACCTGGATACTGGAATTAGCCTTGAGATCGGTCACAGACACTTAAACACTCGCCCACTCGGTCTCAGCGAAAAGCCTCCCTCTTGCAATGCACGTTGTACGAGTATACCCAACCTACTAGATTACCCGAAGACTCTGAAGCTCAGCCAAATAGGATATTCGGGTTGGTAAAGCGAACAAATTTTACGATAATCGCTGTGTTGACGAACGATCAAAGTGTAGACATTCATATAGCACATGGGTTAAAAAGTTCCGAGCCTAACAAGAGACATTTTTTTTTTTAATTTATTCATCAACGTAATTTCCATCAAGAACAACGCAAATGTTCCAGTGCGGCTCTAACAGTCGCTCAGTTTTAGCGATAACCTCTTCAATTGAGCATTTTTTTAGGTTTGCAAACAGACAGCAGTCGCTGGAAGATAAGTCTGGCCAATACGGTGGAGGTGGCAGCGATTCGAAGTTCAATTCATCTAGTTTTGCCATTGTTGTGGAATCCGCCTACCAGTTGTATGCCACATAAACTGAAGCCTCTATCTCCAAAATGGATAAATGCCAAAAATAATGCAATAATGGTTTCTAAATCACGTTTGCGCCAGCTTAGCAGAAAATTTGGTTCTGTCTTACTGTGACATGTCTGTCTTGCGGCATCACTCGAAGCATCTGCCAGCATCATTCAGCTTGATGATAGCCGATTTTCGCGCTTAGCTGCATGTCTCCCTCCCATTTGTGATTTATTACTAAGAAAATGAATTAGAATAAAAGGGAATAGTTTTAGGTATCGCATTACTCGCTTTTCATTAACTCTCTGGTTTATCTCTTTTGCCGCCACTTTTTTAGATTCACACCCGAGCCTGCACCATTGCCGCCGGTGCCAAATTGGTTGCAATTGGTGATGCGCAGCAAAATGAATACAAACGCCACAGCAGCGCTGGATACGGCACTCAATGCGAACAACACAGCGACAACAACAACTACAAATGAAAGGTATGTGAAAAGTGTAACAAAAAAAACAACAAAAAAAAAACGGAAAATATTATATATAAAAACAAATAAATAAAAAATACATTCAGTAAGGGTAAAAAATAGCACCAAGCATAGAGTCAAACATTGCGACAATACAAATTAGACCAACTAGAATTTTCAACTAATTTTGTAAAAAAATAGGTAATTAAGCAATATTTAATTTTCTTGACTGCATTAAACGAAATTTCGAATTTTACTTTACGCAAAAGTAGTCTATGAAACAAACTCAGCGATCATCTCAGCACTTAAAGAAAATATTGTTCTCGAATTTAATGGCATCCCGACATTACTTTTGCAGCGAGTGGTACGGAGTACTGTGGCCAAATTCCAAAAGTGTATCGGATTAGCGGTTAACATTTAGAAAAAATAATTAAAAAAATAATAATAAAGTTCGCACTTGTCTTCTATTTAGTAGTTATTGAAAAAACCTAAATACTTTTTAATTTAGCTTTCAATTCCTAATTATGCTATGGGGCACTCTGTATTAAGCCCTAATTGAATTTATCGTAGTGCGTTTTTTGTGAACACTACAAATAAAGGTACTAGGTTGTTCAATAAGTTTAGCGGTTCGATAAGAGAGAGCGTTGCTACTAACCAAATTTTCTTTTGTTATGTTGGTACGCTTTTAATATGGACGAGTGTGAAGTTTCATTTCAGACTGTCAATTCGTTCCTTATTCACAAGCCATTTAGTATCAACGTGAATTTTATAGAAGGGAAAAAATCAAGCATCGTGCAGTGATTGCATTTTTATTTTTGGAAGGTTAAAAAGCAAAGGAAATTATTGAACGTATGTCAAAAGTGTATGAGGACTTTTCGCCATTAATTAGTGTAGTAGAAAGATGTATTGCTGAATTCAAAAGTGGTCATATAAGCCTTGAAAGCGATCCACGACAACGACGTCAAAAAACAGCAGCGACACCAGAAATAGTAAAAAAATATTGGGTATCGTATTGAAAAATTGTCGAGTGACTGAAAGAGAGTTAGTAGAACCCCTAGGCATTTCATTGAGTAGTATTCAGTATAAAAAATATTTTGACCGAAGTATTGAGTTTCAGAAAGCCGTGTGCATAATGGGTGCCACTATCGCTAACAATGGAACAAAAACACATTCGAATGCGACTTTCTCGGCAACATTTAGAGCGTTTTGGAAACGATAAAGGGGATTTTGTGCGTCGATTCTTCACTATGGCCTCATCCATGATCTTAAATCGAAACCAGAGGCTAAAGAGTAGTGTGAACCTGTTTTTGCGGCTTCGAAACGAGTTCGTGTCAAGAAATCAGCCAAGAAGGTCTTAGCATCAGTTTTTTGGTATGCAAAAGGAATTTTGTTTGTGGAATACTTGCAAACTGGTAAAACAATAAATTCTGAACATTATTGTAACCTTTTAGATCAGCTGATGAAAAAAAATTCTGAATAAGACCCATTTTGCAAAAAGAGTAAAACTCTGTTTCATCAGCAAAATGCACCGAGTCACCAAAGCAGTTTTACAGTGGCTAAAAGCCATTAATTAAAGTTCGAAGTGTTGGAGCTTCCACCGTATTTACTAGATTTGGCCCCTAGCGACTTCTGTCTGTTCCAGACCTAAAAAATTAGTTCGCAGAAAGCGCTTTTAATCAAATGAGGAGGTCATAACAGCTGAGGCAGCGTATTTTGCAGCTCATCCAAGTTCTCACTTTCGGGATGGAGTTTATAAATTGAAATCTCGTTGGGAACCAAAATTCAGTTTTTCTTATCGAATCGCAAAACTTATTGAACAACCTAGTAGCATTGAATTTTAACTCGAAGCTGTTCGAAATTCATAAAAACTCATTGTATAATTAATTCGTAATATGAAATCGTAGGATTCGTACTTGCTGGCGGAGAAGCGATAAACGAAATCTAGTGCCATAGTAATGAACCAATTTTGTGAAGTAATATTCCGCTTGAGTGATTCAAATCACAATACTTTGTTTACTAATAATTTGAGTGTTAACGTCGTGACAGCTGATTTCGAGTCGTCAAACTGTGACGTCCGCGTCTGCCATCAATGTTTTTCAGTTCTCACGAGTTCAGTGATACCATTTTTGTTTTTGCTTTTTTAGTGAGCGTTCAATATTGTAGATTCTCCACGTTCAACTCAATGCTAAGGCTTAATTTTTCGCCTAATAAAGTCTTGTAAACCGTAGTGAATTCATGACCTTGGTGCTTTTTTTGCCTACACTGTATTATAATATTTTTGTGCGTGTAATCTAACTAATTCGGTTATTTCGCGATGATTTGTGATTTGCGATTAATTTGTGTTAATTTTTTGACATTGAAAATGTTTATAAATACAATTTTAAGTTTATTTCTTTATTCATTTCTTAATTGCAATAATTTATTTATTATTAATTTTATACAATAAACTTTTTTGTTCAAGGATTCACGCATAATTTAAAGCTTTCGTCCAAGCACTTACAAAAACAGAGCAATTTTAGGATGATAAAATTTGGGTGGAATAATATGTACGATTGAAGGGAAGCGTTATGTAAACTTACATATATGTACATACATACAAACGAGTAGAAGTCTTAAAATTATTGATATCCTCAATTACAATACGTTTGACAATAGCCAATCCCAGATGTTAACTATGATGCAAAATGAAGAAAACTTATTTGGTTAGTGAACTTAAGTTCTATGTACATAGTTGTGTGATTACAAAATTGAAACGCAAAACATGCAATACAGAAACAAAAAACGAAAAACCAAAAACGAAACAAACCTGGCTAACCGGCAATCAACTTTCGTTTTATCCATTGGCGTAAGCATGAAAATTTATTAATCAATAAAAAAAGTAGTTAATTTTTACCCCTATACTCAACTATATACATATGTTTGTGACTTTCCAATTCTACTAACAATAACTACAACAATGTTAGCAGAAATACCATACGTACATTCCCTCTATCGCTAATTTTGCGTTTATTTATTATTTATTTACATATTTTATATTACTAGTAAACCCTAATAAAATACTAGTAAACGCTTCTCTTTGCTCAGTCATTTTTCGGATAAAATATTTCTCTTCGTGTTTCGAGTTCAAGTCAAATAGGACCAGCAATACGATATCTTGACCACGGCGTCACCTATCGATAAGCTATGTAATTTTCTTTAACTGGCTTGGAGGCAAACGTATCCTGTGAGCTTGAACTGAATTTTCTGGCTACTTCTTCAGTCTACCGGTCATAAGCAAAAAGGCAAAATTTTTATATGCGAGTATAAAATATATTAAATATACTATGTTGTTGAATAAGTTTTGCGGTTCAATAAGAAAAACACAATTTTATGGTTTGAAATACACTTTATTATTCAGTATAGTCTCCCTGATCATCAATAACCCTTTTCCAACGAGATTCTAATTTATATGTGAGAACATCGAAAATACGCTTCCTCAGCTGTTATGACCTTATCATTTGATTAAGAGCGGTTTCCACGAATGAGTTTTTTTTTGGGTCTGGAAACAGTTGGAAGTCGCTGGTGGCCAAATCTGGTGAATGCAGTGGTTGCTCCAACAATTCGAACTTTAATTCACGAATTTTAGCCATGGTCAAACTCTTCTTGTGATCTGTCCTGAAGAAAAAGAATGTTTTTATTTTGCAAACTTTTTTTTCGCGAGCAAAGTGGAAGTTTTTTCGCAGTTGGTCTAAAAGTTTAGAATAATATTCAGAATTTATTTTTTTTTATCTGGTAAACTACAAAAAAAATCCTTTCGCATCCCAAAGTACTGATACTAATACCTTCTTGACCAATTTCTGGAGACGAACTCGTTTCGGAGCCGAAGAATCAGCTTCACACCATTCTTTAGTAAGCTCCTAAGGAAATCACACGTTGAAACAAAGGCATCCAAAGCACTGACAGCTTTCTGGCAGTGCAAAGGTGTCTTTGGGAAAACGTGGGGTCTCTCTCCTAGCAAGGTCCTATGGATCTACATGGCTATGATAAGACCCACTATCACCTATGCATCAGTGGTCTGGATGAGTAGACTCTCTCTAGTGGGAGTCAGGAGGACCTTATCAAGACTACAACGCACTGTGGCCATCTGTTGCACCGGAGCTTTTCCGACTACTTCAGGCCCGGCACTAGGTGCTCTGATTGGTTTACCACCATGCCCCTTGACTCCATGCCATCAAGAGTCGTACTTGAAAAGAGATACAGTGTAGTGCTACCAGAGGCTCAGTTGTGGGGAGATTCAGAAAATGAGCCCGGCAAACACTGTTTTCGCATTTTTACGGATGGCTCCAGGGCCGAGCATGGCTCTGGTTCTAGGGTCTACGTGAAATCCAGCAGGACAAAACTGCACTTTGCTCTTGGAATGCATGCATCTGTGTTTCAAGCGGAGGTGTATGCAGTTCAAGAAGCGTTGAACTTTGTTGTGGAAAAACGATGGAGAGGTAAATCTATATGTGTCTGCAGCGACAGCCAAGCTGCGCTTATGGCCTTAGACAGCCCTCCAACCACATCAGGGGTACTGAAGTCTTGTAAATCCAGGCTGAACTATGTCGGTAGACATAATAGCCTGATGCTAACATGGGCCCCGGGACACGGGTAACGAGACCTCTGACTCCTTAGCTAAGATGGGCTCTGAGGCCAACTTCTTTGGCCCAGAGCCCGTTTTGCCACTCCCTTCTGCGGCCATCACGGCCACGGTTACCAAATGGGTAACTACCACCCACAAGCGAGCTTGGCAGGCTGAGGGAGGTTGCAGATGGACAAAACTGATATTACCTGTCATGTCCGATCGACTGTCGCAAACCCTTCTGTCATTAAGCAGAGGGGAGTGCAGACGGCTGGTTGGACTGATGACGGGCCACTTTCTGTGGGCAAAGCACATGGAAAGGTTGGGCATCTCAGACAGTGTACTCTGCCCAGCTTGTGAAGAAGAGGATGAGACGGCGGACCACTTCCTGTGTGTCTGCCCCGCCTTCGCTCGAGGCGCTTTGAGGTCTTTGGCACTGATGTGTTAAAAAGCGACCATCCTGGCTCCTTGGCACCACAAGATCTACTCAGATTTCTTCGGAGATCGGGTAGATTTAAAGAAAATTAAAAGGGAATCCAAGTCTAGTACAATGGACTTAATTAATATCTGAGTGCTGCACTTCCTAGTTGTCCCGACAAAAAAAAAAAAAACAAAAAAAAAATCTTGTTTTAATTAAGGATCATTGGTGATATACCCAAGTCTCATCCTTAGTGAATAATCGACGCACAAAATCCACTTTATCTTTTCGAAAACGCTCTAAATGTTGCTGAGAAAGCCGCATTCGAATGTGTTTTTGTTCCATTGTTAGCGAATGCGGTACCCATTGAACACACAGCTTTCTGAAACCCAACACTTTGGTCAAAATATTGTTTACACTGCTCAATGAGATGCCTAGGGGTTCTGCTAAATCTCTTTCAGGCACTCGACGATTTTTCAATACGATATCCTGTATTTTGTCTACTATTTCTGGTGCGTTTTCTGGACGTCCTTGACGGGCATCCTCGTCAAGGCTTATACGCTTCCTTTTAGATTCAGCAACCAACTTTCTACTATACGAATTGATAGCAAAAAGTCCTTATAAACTTTCAACATTCAACCATAATTTTCCTTTGCTTTTAAACCTTTCAAAAATAAAAATTTAATCACTGAATGAATAAATCGAATGAAATTAAACTTCATAAACGTTCGTATGAAGAGTATACCAACCTAACAAAACAAAAAATTGGGTGGTTGCAACGTCCTCTCTTATCGGCCGCGAAACTTATAGATTTTGGTATGGATTTAGTTGGTCGGAGTAATTACATTTCCATTATTCTCTCAAAGCTTCATAACAAGTTTTTGCGCAAGTTGTAGAGATAATCGGCTTCGAATCAGCCGACTTTGCTTTGCGAACTATTTGACCGTTCATATTTGTTTTCCCTTGAGTTTTTGCTTAACTATTGCCCAAACATTTCCCATAGGGCTGGGGTGAGGCTACTGTGAAGGTCAATCCCATATATCAAAACCATTTCGATACTTGGGATCGTTGTAAAATCCAGGGTTAGCTAATTCTTTCAAACATCTTCGCAGCTGACGATAATAACGCTTTTTGGTAATTTTCATTTATCAAAACTTGCATTCAAACTGGCGGTAAACACAAATTAATGGTCAAATCCTTTTTCGGAGAAGCAGCTCCAAACATGAGTGTTAACTGGATGCCTAACAGTTCGTTGAATTTGTCATTTATCAGCAGTACACCGAGACCGACGGATGCTTCTATGCGCCCAAAGAGAAGATTCCTCCATGAATATTACGCTTGTTCAATTTAGTTTTGAATTTGCCTTAGTCCATGCAAGTTCTTTTCTCAATGTGCTCCGGAATTTGAGATCTCCTGCATGTAAACGTACTCGAATCGTGTTTTTGACAACGTTTAATTTCGATGTATCGTTGCACCCATTTATTTCTAATCGTCTTAGACTTCTTCAAATATTTTCCTGCAAATGCATGTGACATTTTTGGACCTTTAGGGTGTGTACATAAGAATACCGCTTCAAATCGTCTTTCACTCGCGGAGCTCAGTTTGCAAACACAAATTTTGCTTTCTCAATTACTCACTAAAAAAAAATAACATTAAAAAATTGCGGCTGTCGTAGTCGAATGGGTTGTTGTGTGACAATCATTCGGAAGTGGGCAGGTTCGAAACCCACTGTGCGCACGGAACCCTAATTGATAGAAAGAGTTTTTTTTCTAATTGACTCCTCTTCTAAGAGACTCCTCATAAAAAACCAGCGACCATTTGGAGGCGGCGTAGAAGTAAAAATGGTAATCGCGAAAACTGTCGCTAATATAAATTGAATGTGTGGGAGTAGAACTTAAAACTTATATCCGTCAACCCGTTGCTAAAATAATTGTGTTTGGAGTTTTGAAAATTACAAAATTAAGCATAGCATTGTCACGCACGCATACAAAGGCAATGCTTTCAGATAAAGTACGGGTATAAACACTGAGGCTGCAGTCCGGACCAGTTTCGCTTGCTGAAATCACATATGTATCTTATTTCTCGGCGCAGCGAACCAATTGATTCTCATAGGAATCAAAGTGAAAGTGGTTCTAGTGAGAAATATTGTATATTCAGTAACTCAGGTATTATGTTTTCCAAAGCGCTTCAATAAACTTTACAATTGCAACTTTTTCTTTGAGTGGGCTGCAAAGTACGCCGGGTATGAGCAAGTCACTACGAGGCACCTACAACTCAGCGATATTAGCATTGAATAGCAGCCATCCGAAATGCAATAACGAGTAATAAAATTATATAAATGCGCTGCAGAAATACTTGAGTGGAAAACGATTCTTAGCCCACATATTTTATGATTTTATGCATTTACTACACAAAGGCAAATGCTCACATACACACACATACACATGCATACACACATTGTAGCGCTCCTTTTATGGCCGATTGAACGCCGCGGCTACACAACATTTAATTAACATAAAAGAAAAGCAATTTAAACAACAACAAAATATTGCTGGCAAATGGCACACCATTCGAAGAGCAAAAAAAAAAAAAAAAATAACAAAATTATAAATACAAAATGTGCAATAAAAATTGTTGTTGCCTCCAGCCGAAAGAGGTACTGCACAAGTGGCCAATAACCGGCAATCAACAATTGGCAATCAGTAGTCAACAAACGTTAACAATTTTACGAGTTTAAAGATAACAACGCGAAATGCGAAAATTAATTAATTACAAAAATCTAATAACACACATACATACATACATATATACATATGTATATATGTATCTACATAACCAACTCCGAGTGTGAATTTGGCTACGAGTATTGTTGAAAATTACAGTAGCAATTTGAAATTACGTAATTAATGCGAAGCGATTGCCGCAATATGGACGAGAATATAAATTAAGTTTCACCCGAGCATGCATATGGACATGCATAGATTGGCCTGAAAGAGATATCCAAAAAATATTTATGCACATTGAAATGAAAAACAAAAAAAAATTTAAAAAATTAAAATGCTTTCAAATTTGTAATGTAGTAAATCGTCAAGCGATTGGTGTCGGGAAAAGGGTGTCGTCGATCAGTTCATTTAATGCTCCGCTGCGTATCCGCATTAGCAGACCAATACGAGTAATAAGAAGTAGTTGTTGCCTTTTAAAGCAAAAAACCAAAAACCAAAAAACAAATTAATTTAATTTATCTGATGAACTCAAATGGGTACAAATCGCATGCGATTAGCGAGAAATGATGGCAGCTTATGTGATAACCAACCCATAAGTGTGTATGTGTTTGTAATTAATTTGCAAATTTATAAATTTAGAAATGTTTATGTATGGGAATAAATGAGAAAAATAGAAACGCGCAAATTGCCAAATTTGCGGTGAATATTTTGACAATTAATTATGTAATATCATAGTTTGTTGATCGCCTTTAGTGGAGATTCATAATGACACAAAAATGCATGGATACATATAGGGTGTTTTTTAGGAGCTTGAGAAGTGAAAATGACAATACAAAACGGAAATATTTTTGAAATGCATTTTTTTTATTATTATCTGGTAGATATTTTAATGGCATTTATTTTTCTGAACCCGGCGTATGTCTACCGCGGCTACGAGTTAGGTGGTCCATTCGCTTAGTCCAATTTTTGACTACTTTTTAGAAATAAATCTGAATAATATCTTAATGAGCCCAATCAGCAAAAGAGTGACGTAAACGCTGGGCATTTGGCTCTATTTTAGAGGCACGTAAGCCAAGATCTTAACGTAAAATTTCCACGTAGTCGAAGGAGAAAGGCCAACCAGTTGAGAATGACGACGAATTGTTCCCTTGACTGTTGGTTCTACGTTACCGGACCCACCCGGATTTGTATCCGGCCAAGGTCCGCCACTCCAGCAGCACTCCTCGTACAAGTATGGGGCATACTTTTGCTAGTACAACAACAATAACAACGAATCGACATTTCGCCGTCTTCTTCATCACTTCTCCTTATGAACTTCGCGAGCTGATTTATTTTTTTCAAAGTAGCTTTCCACAATTTGGAAGCGTAATTCTGGCATTAAACGATTCATTATGACTTTCCAAACCTTACTGCACAGATTTGTCAACACAGTTTGCCATTCTCAGCCCTCAACCCATAGATATCGATATCTGTAGCGCTCATGCAGCAAAGAAAAATACCCGATACATGCACGCACGGAAAATTATTAATCTCGAACTTGTTATGAAATTTAAATACCTGGGGATAGAAATATCCAGTGACCGCGACATTATTAAGGAATTCAGAGATAGATGTATGCAGGGCGCAAGTATTGCAGGTTGCATTAGGTATGTTGTATGGTGGAACAAATATATGACCACTGAAAGCAAGACGCGTATATACAAGACTGTAATAAGACCAATCCTGACCTATGGAGCCGAAGCACGAGCTGAAAACGCAAAAACAAAACAGCTACTGCGTATAGCTGAAATGCAAGTTCTACGATCCATCGTAGGAAAAACACGTCTTGACAGCATTAGAAACGAGGTCATTCGTGACGAAACTGGCGTTAATGACGTAGTGAAGTTTATAAGAAAAAGAAGACGAGCTTAGAACGATCACGTTTCTAGAGCTAGTGACGACAGAATTATCCTAATAGCGAGGGACTATACACCACATGGAAAGCGCGGACCTGGAAGACCACCAAAGAGATGGCGCGCAAGCTGGATTTCGACATCAGTGGAAGGACAATAACATTTCGTCATTTTGAATTTTAATAATACTTTGTAATTTATAACTATGTAATTGTGTGAAGAAAAACAGGTGAAAACCTATAATAAAAGAATAAGAAGAAGAACTTGTAACCCTTTCGCCGATGTGAACCTTAGAAAGAGGAAAAGGAAGCACAAGTTTTAGCTCTCTTGGGACATCACCTTTTCGTTCGATCGAAAGTATTTTTTTTAATCCAAAGTAAGCCAGTGATTGTATTGCAGCTACATACTTACTGATAATATATCTCAAAAACCTCAATCGGTATAATAAATTCATGTAGAGTGTTTATGTCAATCTTCTCTTACGAATCGCGTTAAACTTATTACCGTTGTTCCAACAGAGAGAGAGGGAGAGAGATACAGTTTTATTCCGCTTCCCAACTTTTATTGGTTTCTATGAGAAGTTTTAGGCGCATTCGAGTGAAAGCAATAACAAAGTTATCGAGTGAGATTCACCGCTAGCGAGTATGGTTGTAAAGGGTATTCCAATAACAGGTCTTAACAGGCGCTATGAAAGATGATTAACGATTTTTCTATGGTCCGAATTGGATGGTATTAATCTGGACAACGTTTATTTTCAACAAAACAACGCTACGTGCCGCAAAAGCAACAAAACCATTGATATTTCACGGGAAAAGTTTCCGGACCGTGTTATCTCTCGAAGAGGTGATCACAATTGACAACCGAGATCTTCTGATTTAACATCTTGTGACTTTTTTCTTTAGGACCACGTGAAAGAGAAGGTCTACGCCAACAGCCCAGTGTCGATTCAAGACCTCAAAGATGGAATTCGTGCGGCTTTCGAGGACATAGGGCAGCCATTTTGCAATTCGGTTGGAAAATTTCATGAAAAGGATATTGTCCCGTGGTCGTGGTGGTCATTTGCCGGATATTATTTTCCACTATTAACGGCATACCTTCCTCTTTATAATGAAATAAACAACCGATCATTTACATTAAAAAATAACATTTTTCTTTGAACATCAAAAAAACCCTGTGTTTGGAAAACCCTCCATAAAACTGGCGTAACTCACTGGTATATTCAATGCTGCCAAATAAATATCTCTTCTGATATTAGCCCGCGTTAATACAGGGCAATTTTTGTTCCTCCCTATGCTGGAGCCATTGATATATGAAATTAACTTAAATTAAGACCTATATTATTAAAGGATAATGTAAATAGCAGGCGGCCGCCGTAGCAGCTGAATGGGTTGATGCGTGATTATCATTCGGTAGTGCACGGGCTCGAATCTTCGAGCATCAAATGGCAAAATGAGAGCACACGTTTTTTTCTATAGCCGTCGCCCCTCGGCAAGCAATGGCAAACCTCCGAGTGTATTTCTGCCATGAAAAATCTTCGCATAAAAATTCATCTGGAACCAGCATTTGTGTGAAAACATGAAGACACCCACCACAACTAGGCGGAAGAGCTGAACCAAATACGCAGTAATGGGTGTAAGCGCTAGTTATATGTATTATAGTTCCGGGGGGTAAAAATCTATTAAATTTGTATTTTTGCCTGGCTTGCATTTTCGCCTTTATCAAAAGAAGAACAAAATAAGAAAATTTACCGAATTTTCTCTTTGTTGACTTCCACGTTAACACCCTGAAACGAACAACTGAATGGATTAAACAAAAAATAGCAAAACACTTTTTAGGGTGGAATGACACTTTGGCAACGAGCATAAATTTTAAATTCTTTGATCGATACCTTACAGCTATCTACCGAGAAAATAATAATACATATATATATATATATAATGTAAACAATTGCCAGGAAATTTTATCATCATCAACATCAGTTCCTGTTTCTTCCACTGGAGCATAGGGCCTCAGTAAAACACCTCCATTTGCTTCTATTTTTTGCAAGAAGCTTGATTTCGTTCCAAGTTTTCCCTGACGTTTCAACTTCCTTCTGGACAATTCTCCCCCAAGATATGTTCGGAAATTTTATAATATAAATATAATAATATAATTACTGATAAATGGTTCCATTTTCCTATTGGGAATCCATGTAACCGCATGGTTAGAAGAAGTAGGTGCTGGTATCCATACATACATTCATTCATAAAACACACACCGAAAAAGTCGCATATCCGTGTATCTGCTATAAAGCCTTGCTTACCTTTGTTATACAACTTTGAAGTGCTTGAAGACGAAAATATTTTACACACCTCTAAATTTTGCATCGCAAAGTTTTGATCATTTTCGGCAGCGATTAGCATAAAATTTGCAAAATATGTTAATTCAATATGATAAAACTAACCGTACCGGTTTTGGCGTAGGAGTGTGTTTGTAAGTGACCCTCTTTTGGCTTGAAGCGGCATATAATAAATTTAAAAGAAATTACAATAAAAAGGTTGATGCAAAAAATAAAACCTAAATTAAAGAAAGCAAAAAAAATCCATTGCAAATATTTGCACATATATATAATATGTACATATGCATGTGTGTATATGCGACATTTCTTTCCATTTCTTGGTAAATATTTTCCCTCTTTTTGCTATTCCACGCCATTTAATTTTGTGTGCTATTTTAATTATTTTTTACGGCATTGCGAAAAGTCTTTCCCAACCTTTAAGTCGATTAGGTGTAAAAGACTTAAACAAAAAACTGCTAAAATATTCTAAACCAAGTGTAAATGAAATATAATCAACAACCTATTCACGCCATATTTGGCATTTGGCAAGCACAGGGTAGTGATTAATGTGCGGGTGGTTTGAAAAAGTCTCAAATGCTAGCTCGCATATAATTGGAAGTTAGAAAAAAACTTGAGCCACTTGAAATTAAAATTTTCTAAAAAGTATACTCTGATTTCCAGTAAAAATTTTGCCGACCTATGAATTTTATTTTTGTAAAATTTTTTTGTAAAATGTTTTTAGTACAATTTTTTTGTAAACTTTTTTTTTTACTCCAAATTTATTTAAATGGGTATTTTTTTTTAACAATAAGCTATTTTAATGATATCTTAATCTAAAAAGAAAGCAACTCGTTAAAGCTTTGAAAAAGTCACAAATAATAGCTCCCACATAATTGGAGGTTGGAGTTGGAGGGTGCAGGACAAGGTATTGAAGCAAACTCAAGGTCATTTGGAGGAAGGAAGGCTCGTGCTTTGAGATGATGCATTTTTTTTCCTTGTTCACTCCTGTCGGGAGCATAGGTCCTCGACAAGTCTTAGTCTTGCGTAGATTTCATTAATCTGGTTTTGATTTCTGACAGGATAGGTGATTAGCCTGCCGCTTATTTAGGGTGTGGTTTTTTTATCTTTTCTTAGAAGAAAAGATATCGTGATGATCCATAACCTGAAATATAGCAAAACTTGCATTTTTTGCACTTTTAGGTTAAAATATCTCAAAAACTTGCGGCTCTAGGGCAATTGAGAGTACAATTTTTGGAAAAGTACTCACCCGGTTTCTGGTAAAAATTTTGTCGGCCTACTTAATCGAAAATTTGTTTGAAAAATTTTTTGTGAAATTTGTTTGATTAATATTTTGTACTATTTTTTTAACACATTTTTTTTGCAACCATTTTTTTTACTCCAAAATTATTAAAACCTGTTTGTTTTTTAGCAATAAGCAACAATTTTAATAATATCTAAATCTAAAAAACAAGTGGGATTTTGAGAAGTTAGAGAAGATGATGTAAAGTTTGCTAAAATTTTTGTCGGCCTATGTAATCGACATTTTTTTTTGTAAATTTTTTGGTAACATTTTTTTAGTAAATTTTTTTTGTAAAAACTTTTTTTACTCCAAAATTATTAAAATCTGTTTTAAAAGTTTTTTTTAAATTTTGTATAAAATTTGTTTAGTAAAATTTTTTTTTAAAATTTTTTTAGTAAAAGTGTTTTGAAAAAACTTTTTTTACTCTAAAATTATTAAAATCTGTTTTTTTAACAATAAGCAATTTTAATAATATCTTAATCTAAGAAAAAGAGAGGGATCTTTAAAAGCTCGCGAAGCTGAAGTCGACACACAACTACACATGAGCCGACGTGTAGTGAGCATTTTTTTTGTTTTTTTAGGTTTGTATCATTATATTCTTTTTTGTGGTTTACTTTAAGGTTTTTTGTAGAGGTCTACCTCTGCTGAGTCGTGGTATAGAGGTGTTGTGCTGAAGAACATAGGTGGCAAGATTACTGACGTGGATTGATACTCTGTTAGCATATTTTTCACTGTATCTTTTTTTTTAATATTTTGCCGTAGGTATTCTGAGATAACTGCATATTACTTCAATTTTTATACGCCTTTGGACTTCCGCAATCATTCTCAGTGTTTTTGATTGAAATTTTCCAATAATGTCCGTATTCGTCTTAGCCGCTGAACCCCAAAGTTCAATGACACAAGTCCATATGGGCATAGTACGAGCTTGCTTTCCAACGACGATACTGATCTAGGGTCTATTAACCAGTATGGGGAAGTGAGCCGAGTTGTGCCACGTGGAATGTTTGTCTAAATGTGTGCCCAGGTATTTAACGGCATCAGCTTGTGGAAATTCCTCGACAGGACTTGCGTAGATTTAGTAAGATTTACTTGAATTTGCCATTTATTAAGCCACGTCTCCATAGTACGGATATATTCTTGTAAAAATTTTAGGGCTAGCAAAACGCTATGATTTGATGACATAAGAACAGTGTCGTCTACATATGTTATTATTATTATTAGTTGCTATTCGTCGTCTTTGGGCACATAGTGCCGAAACAAATGCTTTCCAATGTTGTCTACTCCTCGCTTTCGTCTTAATTTGGGTCCATGAGAGAGGTTTGGCAAATTCTACAAATTCTTCATTAATGTTACGTCGCCGAGGTCCTTTAGGGCGCGATCTTTGTGGGTTCCAGTCCAGTGCCATTCTGCTAATGTCAGTCGCTGTCTTGCGAAAGGTATGGCCAGTTTTATTTACGCTCTCGTATTTCAATGCCAATTGGTTTTTTTCTGCTTCGATTGAGGAGTTGTTCATTTAAAATCCAATTGTCGGGCCACCAGATTCGGAGATTTGTTCTTAGACATCGGCTCACAAATGTCGGCAGCTTCCGCGTTGCAGATACAGACACCAACCACATTTTACAGCCATATAGTAGGACGGATTTAATGTTCCCTCGACAGTCGGTTCTACGTAACCGGAACGACCCGGATTTGTACCCGCCAAGGACTGTCATTTCAGCAGCATTCGTATATGCATGGGGAAGGTTTATGCTGCTACAACAACAACAACGGTTTGAACATTCGATTTAAAAATTCTTTTTGAGGCTTGTAAAAGCTGCTTCGGCTCTGGTTCCCGCATCGATATGGTATTTTGCTCCACCGTTCAGGGTAAATTGGCTTCCTAGAAACTGTTTACACTATCAATGGGTTCCCATTATTATTATAGGTAAATTTAACCTTTTTTGTAGCAAGGTATTGGTTTCCATGGACTTAGTTTTCCCGACATTGATTCGCAGTCCATCGTTTTTGGCTTGGGAGCTTAGGTTATGAAGTTTGCTCTGCATGTGTCATTCCATGATAAGAGTGCGATGTCTCCGTCTTAGTTAAGGTCGTATAAATGCTCTATACTGATAGGAGTCCAGAGGATTCGTCTGTACATGTAGCTGCTTGAAAATCAGCAGTAAAAAATGTGTATAAAACTGGCTAAGTACAGTAACATTTGTATGTATACCTCATTTTCCACAGATGGCATAAAAGTGAAGAACAAAACTTCTTTACATTAAAATATAAAATTCACTTTTTCACGGTGTATCAACTTTTTGATCCACCTTTCGCGAGGCTTGTTAACCAATTACAGTCTCAGAGGCTCAGTCCTAAAGTGCAATAAAGTTCAAATCGACTGCAACATATACAAGTATAGACACATACATACATATGTATATGTATGTGTATGCACTCCCGCCTGCAAGCAAACGCTCGAAATGTGAAGTTGCAAACAAGAAGAGTTAAGTGTAAATACCCGCTCGTATGCCGCTTGAAGCGTGAGCAATTCATCAAATTTATTGCTTTCGAAAACTGCCAATTGACGGTTAAACAGTAAAATCGAAGCGAAACAATACGAGCAATTTCTGATTTTTTCCTATTTTTTTATTGCTTGTAATCAACACCTCGAAAGCACAATGGAACGTATGTGTGTATGTATGTGTAAATTTATATGCGCTTGTGTACTCGAATATGTATGAAGGTAGCAGTTAAGTGGAAACCTTTAAGTCAATAACTGTAGCAACTACCGCTTAACGGTCTGAGGCAGCAATAAATGCCAACACCTCCATTTACGTGCACACATACATATGCACATACGTGTATGTATATACACACAAACATGCGCTAAAATTTTCTTGCCACTGATGGCAAATTGTCTTACTGGCATAGTATTTTTGGTGTAAATACATAATTTTCGTGCATTAAAAAGGCATAAATGTACAAATAATTTGTAGGACTGAAGGGGCGTCTGCAAATGGTACAAACATGCAGTAAACATACAAACAAATTTTTATATGTATACGACATACCCTTTATAATTTTGGGTTCAAAGTGCTCAAGCCAACCCACTGCTTGTGGGGATACGTAAGTACTCGCATTCATAATAGTGCAAGTGTGTATGTGGCGACCATTGTCACTGCCACTGTTGCTACTAAGTATTTCTGCCTTTTTTCGTGTACTACTTTTTTTGTTGTTTTTTTGCCTTATTCTCAATTCTTCGCCGTCGAGAACTTTTTGACTCCAAGTGTTGTTTACTTAATAATTAAATTGATGTATGTGACTGATTGATGTTTGTGCAGCAATAGCAATAACAGCAACAAAGCGTTGCCAGCACGCTGTCGCATGCATGGCAGTTGAGAATACTGCAGCTCGTGTGTCGCACAACCATTGTTAGTGCCAATCAAGCGCTAAAATGACGCCCAACCCAATTTTTCGCAGTCAACAGGTTATGAGGTTTTTAAAAAAGGAAAAAAATTCACGATTTTGAAAACAATAAAATCATTAAAATTGCACTTTTAGTGCCTGAGATGTGTGGAAATTTTAATGGCAATAGCTTTGAATTTATTTAATATTTGTTGGCCTTAGTTCTCTAGTATTAGCTTTGATTTTCGAAACCTTTGTTATTTGCGAAATACTTAATTGCAAAGTTTAAGGTGAATCCGCTGATTGAGTAGAGCAGCGTAAGTTGAAAGTAGTATATTCGCACAAATGCACATAAAATACACTTGCAATTTAACTATTTATATAAAGCTTTGGACCGCAGCTTTATTAATGATTTCCAAGAATTATGTAATTCTTACAACTAAGTTAACAAATATGAGCGTAAAAGTTAACAGTGAGAGTCAACATGTAAATTGTTGTTATTGTTATGTAATAAAGAGAAATAGATCGGTTTAGATTATGTCATTAAATAAAAGATCAGTTAGTAAGGGTGTAAATTAAGAAACGTGAAGAAGAGATGTGTGAATACATATAAGTAGGGCAGGTGAGGAGAGAATTAGTAAGGAAATGTGTGATGTTGGTAGTTGGAGCATGGATAGGGACTACACGGTTAAATGTATACTTAAATGCTTCTTTTTGCTGCTAACATAGTTGTATGTGAATGTAGTTTATGTTAAGTGATATTCTATAAAAGAAAAATAGTAAAAAGTTAGCGTAGTAAAATCAGTTATATAATGTTTTTAAAGAGGAACATAATTGTTTTTGTTTTTTGTTTTTTTTTATTTTTTTAATTTCTACTCCAACAATATCATCAGAAATTTTAAATTTTTAAGTTCAACTTGGCATATTTTATAGAAAATAATCCTAATATTTTCACTTGCATTCCCAGAAAACGTGGCAAACACAAATATAGTCTGTCTCAACGGCTTAAAAATATTGGAATGAAAAGCTTCCGTATATGTTTGCATGACGTTACATTCAGTGGCTTTTTTTCTTTCCTTTTATTCTTCACCTTTCGTACGCTTTGCGCATTAAATTTTTCCATTACTGAAATTCTCAATTTTCTACAGCCCAGAGGTGTATTTAAATAATTCTCACATTAGCTGGATTCCTGGCATCTGAATGCATTTGTCCAAGTCCTCCATTGTCCAAGTAGGTGCTACCTTTACCCTCCACTTTGGGATCGATGGCAGAAAAGACTACGGTGTGTGAACCCTGTTTGGGAGTTTTGAATAGAAGTTTATTCATGAAAGTATGAAAGCGCATAAGTAGTGTCGCTATGCTCAAAGAGTTCGGCGTCGACAATATCTGAATGTGCGTCCAAGAGGTTGGTTTGCTGATGACGTGTAGCAAGAATGTGAACAAATTCGACTGGCTGTACGCAGTGCCCGGGTAGTAGTGTTTGATTCCGTTGATGTCTCTGGAATTTATGTATCTGAACATATTCACACACGACGATATGTTGACGACACGCGAATTTTTGCCCTTTTCACCAGCCGACTTCAGTTTGGGCATAAGCAAATGAGTGAGCAGAAAGGGACCCAAGTATAAAAAGGCTTTACACAATCAGAAGAATTTCTTACGTTTTTCTTTGAATACGTATCTGGACTTTAAAATTGTTCTCCACATTAGGACTCAGAAAAAATAATGTTTTACTCGCCATTCTAGACTGATTTAATAAATGGTACTAAAGAAGCGATAGGAAAAGCGGTTCATTTTCATCATCAATTCCTAGAGTTCTGAGCTGCTCCATAGGGCCACATGCATTTTATTATCTGATAAAAAAAATTTCTTAATGTGATTTTAAGGTACAAACTGCTACAAAAATTAGTTCTGAAAAGAGCTGCTGGAAATTTTGTAGTAATTAATCAATTTTAAATTTAAATGTTTACATGTAATAAATAAAAATATTCATAACTTTTTAGAAAGCACCGTAAATCAATTTTTAAAACTACGTACTACTTCATATATATTATATTCATATATATATAATTAGCCCTTACACCCTTTATTGGATGTTTGGTCGAGCTCCTCCTTCTATTTGTGGTGTGCGTCTTAATGTTTTACCACAACTACTACTGATACCATATATATAAAAATAACAATTTGGAGCCTCTAAAAAAATTAACAGAATAAATTACAAATTTCTCATATAATTACATACTTAAATCTATACATGATGTACCATTTGAAAGGCCAAATTCATACTCTGCGTTTAAATAAGAAATAGCCCTATTCTTGTAACTACCTCTCGTAGGCCTGTTTAATTATTATGGTATACTCAGGAATATAACAGATGCTGTAGCAGTTCCCAGTTCTGTTACTCCAAGTAGTTTTTCATTGGTAAAGCAGCAGGTCACTTCAAATGCTTTAGTTGTTGTCGGTTGAGAGCGCCAGTAATGGCTTTAACAGTTGAATAATATTCGTACTCCCAAATATCGTATAGTACAGATCCATAACTTTGTCACAATGAATAGTTATCTGATTTTATTTATTTTTTTCTTTTTGTTTGCTTTCCTGCAAATGGTATTTTTTCCATGCTTTAAAATTAATTTAACACGCAATATTTTTTTATGAATAATTTACCACATAGAACATAATTCACGCCAATCATTTTGTTTGAGTTCTTACGGCTCTGAATGGGTTCAACATTTATGAGTGTGGTTCTCTCTGTTAAGCGTAATCTGTAGTTAACACTTGATGGAAATACTGTAATACTCGTATAGAATGTTCATATAATATATAGGAGAGCACAAACTGTATCGAAGGCAATTTCTTAAGGGGAGAAACCGGTTTAGGAGGCCAAAATTTTGGTGTTTTTCGAGAATTTTTTGAACAAAGAAGGAATAATCAGAAATTGTTTAAGTTTAGAGGATATTTTATTTATATTTTTAGGTACACTTTTAAATTTTCTTGAAGCTATTGCCACGGGAGATAGTGGCGTTAGAGCGTGCTGTTCATGGACGATCGCCATCTGAGTGTCTTGCTGGTGGGAATTCCTGAAGTTGCAATTTTTCTCTGAAATCAACAGGAATTTGTTTTTTATTAAAAACATATTTCCTAAGAATATGAACCTAATTGTGGTAATCCCAGAATTAGGTTCATATAGATTAGAATTGAATAAAGAAAAAATCCCGAAACATTTTAGAACGATTGGTCGATAACTTTTTAAGCTAGAACTCCCACCATTTGAAAATAAGTAGTTTCGAGAAAAACGTCGTTCTGACTAACGCGCGCTACGGTGCGGAACCGACGGGCAGTCACTTAAGTGCTCATAAAATCGGGAATAATGCGAATTTCGCTTTAAAATTTTTACCACATATTCTTGAGTATTTATTTATGCAATAAAAAAATCGATTTTTTGATCGATCTAAACCGGTTTCCCCCCTTAAAGAAATAGTAGTTATTTACGACTTTATAAAATTTTGCGTAATGAATCGTTATGGGCTTGATTTTAACGTTTTACTTGGTTTATTGTTTTGCGAGTACTTAAAGTTCTGGTTTTTTGCATTTATCATTATAGGTACTCATGTGCATAAATATGTAAATATGCATATTAAATAAGGCCAGATTGCCACTTCTGCAATATTTCAACTTCCCTTTCACATGCACACATACACATACTAGTGGGTGATGTAAGTTGTCAAAACCATTTCAATTAGCAATTCAAAATTAACTTTCATGCATTCCAAATGGCTTGAATGTAGAATTGAGAATGGAGTTACTTACTTCATGTACATAGTATGTATGTATGTATGTAGCTATACATGTAAATTTGAGCTACTTTTTATTGTTTTGTTATTGGTATTATTATTGTAATAATCTTGCATGGTGTTTTTGCTTGCTCTTCTAGTTGTAGCATAACGACTGCAGCAGCCCTGTCAGCGGTGGTGACAACTGCCACTGCAACATCTACAATAACATCGACATCAGCTGTTTCCACAATACAACAAGACAGCGTTGCAGCCAAGGCGCCAGAGCCAACGTCAACAATACTAATCCCCACAGACCAGTGTCCACCAACCATCAACAACATAATTGGATTGAATAAGGAGTCGAATAATAACACGAACGCCAGCATTGAGTGCAGCAAAAACAATAGCAACAAAAGTGGCAACAGCAGCAGCGGTGTCAGCGATTTGAATAGTTGCAGTAGTGGCAGCAACATGAATAGCACCAGCAATAACAGCAGCATCAACGATGACAGCAACAAAACGAATGGGGATAGTTGTGGTGCTAGTATTGGTGGAGGTGGTGGCGTTTGCAACTACACCAGCAGTGATAGTAGTAGCATCAGCAGTAATGCAATCGTCAATAGTGTCACGAACAGCAGCACCGGCAACAATATTTGCAACAACAATAAATATGAAAATAACAGCGTAGCAACAATACAAAGTGGCATGCGAATACCCGCAGCAGTCACCGCTGCAGGAACAACCTCAGCTGTGACAACAACAACAATGGCGGCGGTTGCAAATGCTGCTATGGCAGCGAACGACCATTTTCTCATCTATCCAAAGCAGCAACAACAGCTACTGCAGAAACAACATCAACAACAACAGCAACACTTACAAGCACAACATCAATATAATCAACAACAGCTGCTACAACAACAACAACAACAACAACAACAACAACACTTTGAGGGCGTATTGAAGACGTTCGAACGTAGCGAACAGCCAAGTATCGACATGAATTTTGCGAGCTTTAGCGGTGGCGGTGCTGTTGGCGCTGGTGGTGTCTTAGCTGCCGCCAGCGTTGCTGTGGGTGGAGGCGTGCTCAACAATTTGGAGAGCGAATATAGCGCTATGGTCGCATCAGTGTACGAGCATGAAACTGCCAAGTGAGTGTCACTTTTTGTCCTTAAATGCTGTGGTTCTTTAATGAATTTTGTGTTATATAAAGGGTGATCAATTTAGAGGTATCGGATTTGAAATTGAAATAAGACTACCAAACTCAAATTGATTGGGCAATCTTTATTATTTTTGCATATAGTACTTCTTAGTTTTTAAAGACAATCCCTTTCAAATGTTGGCCGAAACTGCACTGTAATTCGGCCATCCGTAAACACCAATTTTGAATGACTCGCTGAAGTACTTCGGTCGGTATTCCGTGCATAACTTTAGTAATGTTCGCTTCCAATGACTCTATTGGAAAAAGTGACTCCAATCTGATCACCCGTTTTTCTATTTACACATATATTTTGAATCTATGCATAACCCATTTTTGAAGAATCTATCCGTATGCCTACTCTACTTTGCGCCCCTCGGAGACAAATCTCCGATTATCTGCCTTGCAAAAGATTTTCGTAAAACCATCTGCCGTAAAACTGTATGCCACTCCATTTATAGAACAAAAACTAGACACCCGCCACAAATTAAAGTAAAAAGCTTTGATCTAAGTAACTTTTGTGGATGTATGGACCGTACTTTTACAATAATCCTTAAGTGAATCTCTAATTTTATAGCCAGAGAAACTATTTTACGCCCCTCTTCAACTCTCAATGGAGCTTTCCTTGTCTTTCAAAGACTATGCGGCTAACTAAATAAAACTATTTGCTATTTTTAAAGCAAGTATTTTCTATGTGATTCTGAATTCCACATATTTATGGAACTATACGCTTATTTGGTATTTTTAGTATTTTGTTTTTTGTACCACTAGAAGTTTTGATACTCCAAATATTTTCGTGTTCTTTGCCTAAATTTGCCGCCAACGTCAATCAAAATGTTGTAATAAAACCGAAACCATTTCTCAATTCTACAACAACAACTACATATGTACATATGCACAACAACAACAACAATAAACGCAATGCGTGCCAATTGCTAATTACAAGCTGGTTGGTGTTTGCCTCTTTAGGCTTCGCATGCGCTCAAAATGCAGCAAAACGAATTCGTTCATAATTCCGCACAATTTCACAAATTATTCACAGTTACACAAATCCAAGCAAGCACGCAAGCACTTTGCTCGAATTGCGATTAAAATGGATGGTGTATTTCATGAGGAGATTACCTTAAATGTGAATCCATAAATAGAAGCAAAATTTATGTTTCGAGTATTTTAGGCGCTTCGCCTTTTGCCCAGTGAAGCACAGAAAAATCAGTTGAAATATGAAGGTATGCATTCCAAACATGCACATCAATGTTTATTCCACACAAATCGATTAAGAAGTTGTACAGTTGTGGATAAAATAATAGTAGGGCACGCTGATGAAGCACAGAACAGCAAATACAGGGTGTGATTGAAAAGTAATGAGCCTTATTTTTTTAAGCAGTTTTATTAAACCTTTTGGCTTTTACAACTAATACTCTTCAAAATAGGACTCTTGAGCGTCAATACACCGATGGTAGTGGTCCTTCCACTGCAGGAAACATTTTTTAAACTCATCCGCCGGAATCGCGTTCAATTCGGCCGTCACAGTTTTTTGGATCGCCTCGATGGAGTCGAAACGCCTCCCCTTCAGCTTTCTTTTCAGGGGCGGGAACAAGAAGAAGTCCGGAGGGGACAGGTCTGGGCTGTAGGGAGGGTGGGGAACCACCGGAACCCCCATCTTGGCCAATGCAGAGGCGCAGAGGAAGGCGGTGTGCGCCGGCGCATTGTCGTGATGAAGGGTTCAATTGTTGACGAGGTCGGGCCGAACCCGGGCGACGCGGTTTTTCAGCCGAGGGAGCACTTCTTTGTAAAATGCCGCATTTACAGTGCTTCTTCCTCCTTGTGGACGATGCCTCAAGAGTCGAAAAAGATGACGATCGCTTCTTTTCGCCACCTCAAAATCCTAACACACTTTTAAAACAGCTTTCACGCGCGGAGCGATGTTGACTGCACCGCTGTTACCAGCGAACTGGGACCGGTTTCAAGGGGAAGGGGAAGGTCCGACGATCATTTTCCCCCACCAGCCGATTCGGTTGATCGCTTGGCAGACGCTCCGCGCGGGAAGGCTCATTACTTTTCAATCAAACCCTGTACACTGGCGAGTTTAATTAGATACGTGGTGATTTCTTCTCACTATTTAAGTTAGCCTTAGGTTATGATGGCAGTTGATCTGTTCGACCAACTCAATTAGATCTTACAGGTAGTGATACCACTGTGCGACACCTGTACCTGATTTATTCATCTTCATGAAACCATTTCGTGGCTCTTATGAAGCGCAGCTCTTGAGAACCTAATCAGTTTCTTTGTCTTTTGCTTGTTTATTTGCGGTCATAGTAGCCTAGCTGTTACACATGTGTCTTCATCCATCCACGCACTATTCACCTCTTGGTTAATGTTATTTTTAATTATTAATTTGCTCGTAATGGTACTTCTATCACTGAGCAGTTGATTAACAGTACCTCTCCTGGCTAGCTCATCGGCTTTACAATTTCCCTCAATATCTCTGTGACCCGCAACTCAAATAAGGCTAACCTTGAATACGACACTAATATCATTTAGAGCTGCCCGGCATTCCAGGGTAACCTTTGATCTTAGTATAGTCGCATTCATTGATACCTATCCACTTCCTTTATAGCTAGTACTTCTGCCTGATAGACGCTGCAGTTGTTTGGTAGTCGAACGAATAGTTCAAGTCCTAGATCCTTCGAAAATACTCCATAGCCAATCTTATCGTCTAGCTTGGAAACATCTGTATACATTTAACTCCCCCCTTCTCCATAGCTTTGGTTTCTGACACACTCTTCTTGACGGTATGCTCATCTTGAAGAGTCTGTTGAAGGTGAGTCTGGGAATAGAATAGTATATTTCTTGTTTGTGACTACTCAGAGTGTGCAAAATAGAAGCGTGGCCAAACCACTGGTCTTTCTAATATATAATGCCATACTTGTAAGTATAAGCTCCGAGGCGGCGGCCTCGAGCTTTCTTACGATATTTAGTGCCGACAAATTGGTTGGCACTTCCAGCGCTTTGTTTGAGGTAGTCCTTTAAGCACCAGAGATGCATAAAAAAGCTTTTCTTTGGGCCTTACTCATGATTTTAGTGTAACACGCCCTTTGAGCAGATGGCCACCATCTAAGTATTCCATATGTGTATTAAAATTGGCCTAACTACAGAAGTATAGAGCCAATGTGTAACACGAGGTGTTAACCTCCATTTTAATACCGACCGCTTTTTTGCAAGTATATAATGCAACGTTGGCCATCTTTAGTCTTTTCTTAATATTAGGTTTCCCCGTGAGTTTCCTATCTAATATGAGACATTCACTCTCAAAGGAACCTCCACAACCTTAAAAACCAGCAGGGAGATTATAGGAAGCCTATGTTCCTTAATAAAGAGAATTATTTCAGTTTTTGCGGGGCTTATACCGAGTCACCTACTCTCAGCCCAGCTTTACAGGAATTTTTTCTTTTCAAACTGGGGGTGTTCACGAATTTTTTCCTTCAGCTGGTCTAAAAGGTTACAATAATGTTCAGGATTTATTGTTTTTTCTCCTTTTACATCGCAAAAAACTGATGCTACCACCTTCTTGGCCGATTTCTGGACACGAACTCGTTTCGGAGCCGAAGAACAAGATTCAAACCACTCTTTAGTCTTTTGTTTTTATTTAGGATCATGGTGATAGACCCAAGTCGTATTCATAGTGATGAATCGATGCATGAAATCCACTTATCCTCCCGAAAACGCTCTAAATATTTCGAGAGCGAGAATGGAGAGTAAAGATTCAAGGCCATGCAACGTTTTGGGCATTTTTGTTCCGCGAGAGAGAAAAAAGATATTTATAACGTAATGGAAAAGGAGAGAGAGAGCTATACCTTGTATATTTTATAGTAATTTACTATCATAAATCCACCCATTTTCGATTGATTATTTGTTGTTGACTGTCTGATATTTGACAGTTTATATTTTGTATTATTTTATTAAGGGCATCAATCACAACGCTCTGTTTAAATATCGGCTTATTTAAGGTTTTTCGCAATGTTAATCCTTTTTTTCCTCGATAATTGGTAAATTAAGAATTTTTTAACTAATTTACCTTTAAATACTACGGAAAAGAAACAAATTTGTCTCTGAAGCAAATTTTATTTCAACGTCGCTGCAGATTTCATTTGAAGAATGTTTAGGAATTAACGTAGTTAGGACCTCCGCACACGAGTCGTATCGTCAGTGGCTTGCCCGCACACAATGCAACTATCTATCGTAGAAGTACGAGTTGTCAATATTTCGAGTAATGAAGGTGGATTTATTTGTAAATTTTGTCTATTTGTATTCTTTGCAAATGTTGTGAATTTATTTAGATATATATTCTTTGTCTCTCTCTCTCTCGTTCTCTCTTGGGGCTCTCCCTCTTTCTTTATCTGCCTTCAAAGTTTCACTTCTGTTATGTGTAAGTTTACCGAAGTCACTTAAATGAAACACTTTTTATACAGTTCCATAATTAATTCCTCCTATTACTAGGAGTTGCCGAGTTATGATGTTACAAGTTGCCAGTCTGCCGAGAAGTGATCTTAAAAACAAATTCAATAAATCAGCTAACCAAATCAACGAAACAATATTCTTTTTAATTTTCTATACTGCACTACCTACTCTAGCTTAATGCTACCCTATCTTCCGTCGTCGCTACGCTTTTATCATTGCTGCAGCCAACGCCTCCGCTTCTGCCGCAGGTGTTTGTTGCAATTCAATATTGCACAACAGACTTATGTTCAGCATCTTCTATGAGAAAGGAATGTTTGGACATCTGCGCTTTTTGTTGATGCAACACAAAAACAGGTGCGGTTTCTATCACTTTAAATTTAGTTGGAAAAACAAGTGTTAGCTTCCTCTGGAATTTGCAAGCTTTCGTGGATGAACACGTTGACGGTGTTAACTTGTACTACGCTATACGCATTTTTTTACATTTGCGAGTGCGGTACCCATTATGCACACAGTTTCTTCCCAATATTTTAATCAAAATATTGCTTACACTGCTCAATGAGATGCCTAGGGCTTCTACTACATCTCTTTCAGTCATTAGACGATTTTTCTATTCGATATTCTGTATTTTTTACTAAGACTTCTGGTGTCGTAGCTGTTTTTGGACGTCCTTGACGTGGATCGTCTCCAAGGCTTGTACGACCACTTTTAAATTCAGCAACCTATTTTTGATGGCGAAAAGTCCGTATATAATGTTCATAAATTTCCTTTCCTTTTAAACCTTCAAAAAATCAAAATTTCATCACTGCACGGTACCTAATTTTACTTGTATTGTAGGAAATACTGATATGTCGAAACTAAATGGCTTCTAATCAAAGAATGAATGCACAGCAATTCCGACAAAATTTACGTCAGTTTTGATAAACAATTTCGTGTCAAAAACTAGAACAGTGTTATAGGCACTACTATTTTGTTCACCGCCACTGTGAGTACGCATGCACTTGTGTGTGTTTATAGCCATATTTGTGTATTGCCGCGTGCAATTGTTTTACCTTTTTTATGGCTTGAATTACTTGGGGTAACAAAAAATTGTAGAAAGGCTAACTGCACTACATTAACTTCTCGGCTTAGCCTTTTTTCTGTAGCTTTGTTTGCTTTGTTCGCGATCCTATTACCATTTTCGTCTAATTGTCGACAAGCTGGCATTTGTGTATTGCTTTTCAATTAGTAGCTACTTGTAAGACAACTTCTTTTTGTGTACTTAAGTGCTTATAAGTACATAAGTATATTTTTTGCACTTCTAAGTGATTGGCTATGCGAGTATTGAATCCGCGCCAGGAATTGGTATTTGAATTTTCGAATGTAATAAAAATTCTTTTCACGGTTGAGTGAATGGCGCCAAGACTGTGCGGCATGTGAAGGTTGCATTATTATGCATTAGCCTGTACTTAGTACTGCGTGCGCGGTATGTATGGAATCGCAAATTTTTAATTATTAAAGTTTTTAAACTCGATTGAAAATTTATTGATTACGAGTAAAAACACCTTTCAGCAGTGATTCGCGCATGCAGTTTTATGTGTGAACTAAATTTCGATTCTCTAAGTTTCTGTAAGCTGAGCAAAGTGCAAATACACGAGTGAGATGCGTTAAGCAAAGGGAAAGAGAAAAGCAGAGAGCGTGGATAGTGATTGTGAAAGAGAGTTAGGCAGGGTTTTAAAGGGACTTCTAACAAAAAAATCAGTTTTTTATTTTATAGTCTCACAATGTACTCAATTAGGAACGGAAAAATGGTACACGTTAGCCCTCCTTGCATTTGGAATTTAATTCGGCTATAAATAAAATGCGAATGAAAATTTTTTTATCATTGAAAACAGCAGACGTTGCCATTATGGTAAGCGTGGAACACAATTTCATTTAAATGACTTCCATGACAGGTTTAGCAGCAGCCGATTTTCTGTCAATTCAGTTCAAGTTTTTAGTGCATTTTCACTAGCGTCTGAATGGCAACTTCGATTTCTTGTTCAACTCTTTCATCATCTCTGGATGGTTGGCGATAGATCGATAACAGCGCCCCATAAAAATAGCTTAATACAATCAAATCGCAGCTTCCAAGCGACCAATTGACATTATCTTTTCGGCTGATTATTCGATTTTCGAAGACACTGCGCAAATCAAACGTCAACTATGTCACACTCTTTAATTGGGAGAAGCAACAAACCTACGCTGTGTAAAATACAGACGTGTGTTCACAAGTAAGATAGATCACCAGTTTGCCCCATTTACAGAATACAGAGGTGTGGCCAGCATCAGATCGTTAATCTGCTGTCAGGGATTTAGAAGGAATCAGCTGATTTGCTGTGAAATGAGTGAGCAGAATTTTGCTGTCGAGTCCACGGTTACGTGGCGGTTGAAGCTACTCTCACAATTTTGCTTCGGATGGCTAAACCTGGTAATCTATCATCCTTGCAACAAATCAGTTGGCATGGCGCAGTAGTGTTCGATCTTGACTATAACGCTCTTGCTTATTTTAGAAAAAATGCTTCAATGATGACACCCGATCAAAACAAAGTCCAAATAGCCGTTGTTGAAATGGTTGAAGTGCCCGTCTGGCACTCCTTAAGTAGCACTAAAGCGCCTATTCTTGCAATACATAGCCAATTTATTTTTCTTCAGCCCTCTTTAGATTTTCACTTCATTCTAATTCATCATTTTTGTTGTTTTGTATCGCGTATTCTGCGGAACCCTACGTTCATTTTACTAAGTAGTAGTACTTCATCATTTTAACTTTCAGCGGTGAAGTGGTTCAAAGAGGCGAGAATGCTGGCTATTTGTTTGATGTAGAGAAGTATTTTGCTTTGACCTGGCTCATGGCCAAACCCTGGCTTCGCTTTTTAATTAAATTTAGAAAAAAACTAACGATGCGGTGGCTGAGGGCCCCCATCAATACTAGACGTAATACTTGAGAAAAAAAAAAAATAGATTACACATATAAAGAGACTTTCAAAATATAGATTCTTGCAGTTTTCGCTATTTTTATTCAAAATAAGGCTTTTAAGAATTATATGGGAAAAATTACATAATTTAAATGCTCACCGTGGGCACGTCTACAGGTAAAATTCACCAACATTGTTGAGAACGTCGAGATATCGGATATCGATGTTGAAGGTCGTTTAGCAACTCTTGCGCTACAGCAACCAGTCTGCCAGTCCTTTTTCTATTCTTCAAAGAACCAGTTTGATGAAACCAGTTTCACGAACCTTTGTCAACTCATTCGGTCGATTATTTCCACCAAAAAATTACGAATTTTGCGTTATGTTGTTCTTAAAGACCCACCATTTTTATAAGTTTCAGTAATTTTAAGCCGATTTGCTGCCGTTTCAAATTGCAGATCTGCCTGGTGAACAAATGCCAAAGATGGCATAATATGATAATACCATCTGGTGGTACCGTCTAGGAATTATTCACTCCTGACTTCTAGGCGTCACTATTGAAAGCCCCTTTAGTTTGTATATCGACAAATTTTTGAAAAAAAAAATCTAAAATTTCAATTATAACACATTTTAATTTATTTAAAATTTAAATGTTTATTTGATATTAATTTACAAAATAAATTTTTATTTAATAATATATTAAAAAAAAACTTTGCTCAGAAATAATTTTATTGAAATTTCAACTAAACTTTTTCTGTTTTCTTTTTACATTACAGCAGCGACTGCGCTTCGGTCGCCTCGGATTTGACGCGCATGTACGTGAGTGACGAAGAGGATAAAAATGAATTCCCTGTCACGCATTTCAATTGAAGATGACGACGCAACACTTCCACTTACAGATGCACGCACTCAAAATATACATGAATATACACATATATGAATAATTATAGAGAATACAAAAAAAAAAAAAAATATGGAAAGTTTACATATCTATTTATGTAAATTATAAGAATGTAAAAATTAGGAAATTTCTCCTACAAATGGCCTTTACACAGTATAGAATGTGATTTTGAAAAGGGAACAATTTTATATTAATGAGTTTTGAGAAAATGAGAAATATTTACAAGACACTGATATTTCGACAGATCTACGTGCATGTGGCTGATATACCATATAAATAAATTCACGCGATGTGTCGTTGGCAAAAAGCCAATATGAAAATGTTAATGAATTGTGGTCGAAAAGGTAAAAAGTAAAATTTATTAAAAGCAACTTTAATTTTAGTAAAAATAGTAAAAAAGTCATCTGTACTTCCAAAGTAATTACACTTTTTGTGTTGGATCTGTAGGCCACTAGATCTGCTGGTGTGTGTTGATTGTTTCAAGTGTTGAAAGCCAGGAAAGTATTTAGCACTTGTTTTAATTTTTTTAATATTTTGTTGAGTTGTAAGGTCAGTTAGTTCTTGTATACTTTCAGGATAAAAATTTATTTATTTTTTCTTGCTAAAAAGAACTCAAATGTTCGGTATTTGCAGAAGTAAGCGCTCTGTTGTAGATGAAAGTCAATGAGTTATTTAATTAAAATATTAAAGCACATGTGTCTCTGTGATGTGGTTCGAGTAGTAGATACTTCTGTGATCAAATATATTTTATTGATAAACTTTCCAATCCCTATACATTCTTACACATCTATTTCGTTCCCTTAAAGTTGTTACTTCTCAGTTATTCAACTATATTTCCTTAAATGGTTTTCAGCTTACGCAGCGTTCCTGCGTAGTTTATATTAGAGAGTTACCATTCCATTTGATTATGGCAGTATCTTAAAATATACTAAATAATTCAGCGTTTCAAGTTACCCATGAAGCTATGCACTCTTTGTTATCTTCTTCTGAATGGCTGCGCTGCCAAGCGGCGATATTAGTCCTCGATTGGCGAAAGTGCTTATGATCAAAAACAAAAAAAAAGTTCTTAAGGAAAATTATCTTTTAAGCATACAAGACAAGTTTTGAGGCAAGTTTTGACCTCTATGGTTAAGCGTTGTCATATTGCAAAAATACTATGCCACATCTCTTATCATTTCACGCCCAACTCAAAAACTTCCTTTGTAGAAGATGGAAATTCACAGTGAAGGTTTCGTTAGGCTTAAGAAGGTCACTCACATCACTTAGCTGATTCCAACTCCGTGCTTACTACACACTTTTTTACGTTGCCAAATTACTTTACAGCTGCGCACCTATGTGAGAACCTTTTATCAGATTCCATCGTCTTGCGAGCAACTCCCAATTCTTTGTTTTCGTACTTTTCCAGTATTCAAGATAAGATATTGAAACAGTCAAGGATGATAGATTATCAGGTTAGGCCAATCTACTATGGGCAAGCAACTTGGGCTGTCACGTCACAAGGCTCTCGGTAGGCATTTGACCGCTTATTTCACCCAAGGATGATAGATTTCAAGGTTTGTTTCATAGCTATGGTAAAACAAATTTTTAGGGAGAACTTTGGCTGCCGAGTCACTTGGAATATGTTTAACAAAATTTAGCTTGTGTTAGTGATATTCAAAAAAAGTCAACACAGCCAATGTTCATGCCAAGGAATACGTGTATCACTAACATAAGCTAAATTTTGTTAAACACATCCCAAGTGACATCAGCCCATCAACCGTTCCTGTCTAATTCGCTCAGAGCCGAATAACAGTCTGCTGCCTAAAAATCTTTTCGCCTGGAGGTTAGGCCAAACTACTGTGGTGAAAAACAAAATTGTGTAAGCAACTTCGGTTGCTACGTCACAGGCTCTTCGGCAAGCGATTTTTGCCCGCTCGTTTCGAAGGTATTCACACACTCGTCCCATCAGCCGTTGTTCAGACGGCAACGAAGTAACATTAGCGTATAGTGTGTTAATTTTTTCGTATATCACTAACAAAATCACAGTTTTTTCGTAAACAAAACGGTGTGAATAATCCGGTGACGTTAGCCTAGCAGCTGATTTTTTCCAATTCGCTGAAAGCCGTTTAACGGCCTGATCTTAGCCACACCTTCTGAATTCCTTTCACCATGGAAAAAGTGCTTATATTTCAACAGTTAGCGCATGCCACGATTCCAGGTCTTGTGGTGCATTTACACCATCAAATTGTTTGTTTATATATTATCGCAAGCGCAAATGCTATCTGGCGCGAAGCAAAAAGAATGAGAGTTATTACGTCCTCTATATTTATCTTTCGGTTTAAGGTACTTTTATATTACAGTTATGCTTAAAATTTAAAATTATACAGTAAAATATGAAATAAAGTACGAGGTCAAAGCAGAAATGAGTTTTGAAAATATATTATAATTAAAATTATTTGGTAATTTTATTGATATTAAAAATGAAATGTCAATTTGAAACTCAAAACTATTTGTTTTAACATTAACTCAACAGTTAATTATATTATTAGTAAACTAAATTAAACGAATTCAACAGAAATTCGGTTGCGTGCGGTGTTTGAGGACGTATCCAGACGTCGTATTCAGGACGTATGGTAATTGAGAGTTGAATTACAATAATTAGTTTTTATTTTAAACCAATTTTAATGAAATTTCACGAATTTTTTACACAATATTAGCTTAAGTGCAACCAAATTATTCTATTAAATTATTCAATAAACTTTCCATTAGCTGCAAAAACTTGCTTTATGTTTTATTTTGTTTATTTAGAATATATTTTGATCAGATAACTCGCTGTTCTCGTGCAGGACTTATGCAGGACTTATGCCGGATATCTGTATGGACAACTCGCCGGATGTAGACCATCAGAAACATTAAGAGTCCCTCGCAAGTGCCCTCATTGATTCTGAAGGCTCCTCATTAATGATCGCTTGTACTTTTTGAATAAATTCTGCTGATCGGACAGTGTCAGAACGTTCCTCGTATTTTTGTTTGCGTTTTGCAACAGATTCTGCATCGCCGCCTGATGCTTCCAAGTCACGGCGAACCTTATAAAGGGATGAACGGGCGCACTTAAGAAAATTAGAGGTTTCTAAATCTGTGTGCTTTGCAAATATAGCAACAATAACTGCGTGTTTCATACTTTCTTGAGTTAAGTTTTAGTACTTCATGACTTGTCTGGAAAGGAGCAAAGAGAAAAATAGGCATGCCCTCAAATTCACCTCGATACGCACCGTAGTATTTTAACTCTATTTCTACTACTTATACATATGCAGGCATAATCTTCAATCAAATTAAAATATCATGTTTGAAAGCTTTGTCTGTGGAATTAAATATCATCCAATATTATTGCAGCCACTATAACCCAGTGTGCTGACCACCTATGCGGCCATTGAGTATCAAATAGTTTTTTTTTCTTAACAGCGACCGCCACGCGGCAGGAGAAGGCAAATGCATTGCTGATGCGGATGCATTGCTGCATTAGAAAAATACTTCTTCTTATTCTTCTTGCTTGGCGCCAAACCGCTTAAGCGATTGAAAATACGCTCGCAAAATAATGGCATAAAACATTAAGGCCTCCGATTTGTAGAAAACTAAGAGGGCTCATACCAATATTTTGACAAGAAGTCTGGCTTAATCATTCTTGAAGAATTTATATACCTGTCGCTTGTTATTATTATTATTAAAATTGTCCATGTTGCATAACAACCTTAATTTATATATTAATAAATATGCTTACTATTGTTAACAAGTGATTTTGAAAATGTGCAAATTTTTGTTGTTCTTATTTTGTATTCCTTCAAACGTAAATGTACGCAAATCCATAAAGCAATTCAAAGGTGAATTTCGGTGCTTTGACCTAAGCACAAAACCATAAATAATCGGCATAATTATTTAAAGTATTTGTTACATTCATCGGGCGTACTTCTGCTTGACAAATTCTGCCTCTAAAACACACTCGCGCTTCTTTGTAAGCTTCCATGGGTTATGATGAAGTTATGCTTAATAAAGGTTTAATTTTCTGGTTATAACTTTATTATTATTGAGAAACAAAAAGCCGCAGGTAATGGAAATATTTACGAAAAAAACTGTTTAAAAAAATGTTTACTAACATGTTACACACTGAAGTGTGATTGAGGAATGGCTGGCCTGCTATGGTTTTAATTAAAAAAAAAATAAAAAAAAAAATAAAAATAAGGGCGTCCCTAATACTGTATACATATTCAATTCACATATTTTAACCAGTGTGAAATAAATAAATTTCTTTATTGTTCTTATCTACTTACTTACGTACTAGTTGCTTTTGCAGTAGTAGTAATTCAGTCATTATATTCATTATTATTTACAGTTCTATACATTCACACATACACGTTGTACATTTATTACGCATACAAATTATATACAAATGATATTATGTTAATTTTATTACTAAAGTACAGTTATAAATATACGTATGCATGATATTCATTCACATATGTATACGAATTAATTATATGTATTTACATACAAAAAATAAACTATTTTATTTAGAAAACTATCACCGAGTTTTGCTGGCTGGTATGGAATACGATTTTTTTTTTTTTTTTTAAGTAGGTTAAAAACAAAATGTCAGAAACATCATCAAAGGTGCCGTCGCACCAGTGGTATGTGGGGCATGCTCCCACTAATACTATAACAACCCTCCTTATCGGCTGAGTTCCACCCTGGGACCGTGGTAACATTTCGTCAAAGTGGAGTCGCGTTTATGGTTTATGCGTCCAGGTTCCTCTTACATGGGCGTATGGAGGTTATACACTATCGATAGTATCCATTGCTTCCACTTCATAAGTGGTTCCGTAGCAAATGGAACATCGGAAAAGGTGTCGTAAGTATTACCGACATGTCGTAGTCTGATACCGTCTTGAGCACTGAGCTCAGGCGCCTGTTATTTGTCGTCAGTTGGTAGGCAGTCTACCTTCAGTCAATAGCTGATGCTGAATTCTTCGCTGCGTGTTGCGTTGCCACTCTGCGCGTTGAAGATATAACCATATCATTGTGCAAAATTTGTTGCTGCATTCCAGCAAGTATTTGATGCGATCATCTAGGTGATTAGATTTTCCGGGCACAGCTGACCACCCAGAAGTGCTTTAAGCGTTAGACGCTCCTCTCTGACACGATCGCAGTGGAAGAACGGATGGAGGTACTCCAAGAAACAACCGTGGCCACTCAGTATTTGAGTGAGATAGTAGTCAACGTCTCCGTGTTTCCTGGTCACCCATTGGCTAATATTTGAAATAAGCCTAAGAGTCCAACGCCGGTTAGTTGACGAATTGCATCTGCTTTGCCATTCTTCTGTCGAATGCAGTCTCTCTTCAGCTTTTTCTTCTAATGACGGCTTAGATCGTCGCCTGCCATAGAGACGGGTTAGTTCCTTTGCCTGAATGTCGGCTGGTTACGGTTGATTTTTTAAGAGCTATAGGAAAGTTTTTTAAAAAAACACACGTAAAATTAAGAAAAATGCATTAAATTTTTATTTCAATCGATAGTACAGTCCATATAATTTAATGTTTGAAGATTATTTCATGCAAATGTTGATCGCGACTGCGCTTCAAATGGTCCATCCGCTGGTCCAATTTTGGCACACTCTTTTCAATGTTTCGGCCGGTATCTCACATATAAATGCTTTAATGTTGTCTTCCAATGTGTTAATTGAAGCAGGCTTGTCTGAATAGACATGAGCTTTAACATAGCCCCACAAAAAATAATCTAAAGGCGTTATATCGCATGATATGGGTGGCCAATTGACAGTCCATTGTTACGCGTGCTGTGTGGCATGTGGCACCGTCTTGCTGAAACCACATGTCATGCAAGTCAAGCTCTTGCATTTTGGGCAAAAAAAAGTTGGATATCATTTCACGGTAGCGCTCACCATTCACAGTTACGTTACGATTCGCAGCATTTTTGAAGAAGTACGGTCCAATGATACCTCCAGCCCATAAACCGCACCAAGCTGTGACCTTTTCTGGATACATTGGTAGCTCTTGCAATTCTTCTGGCTGATCTACACGCTGACGTACACATTGATCCAAAAATGAGCAAAAATGAGCCAAAATGAGAATGGAAGAAGCGCGCGATAAACTTTCTTAACAGAACACGCATTTTTATAGTAAAATTCAATGATTTGCAAGCGTTGTTCGCTTGTTAGACGATTCATGGTTAAATTATAGACCAAACTGAAGATGTTTGACAGTGAAACAAAACACGAAACGTGCGTCAGCTGTTCAAACCAACTGTTTAAAAAGATAATAGCTAAAAAATCACTCTTTAGTTTGGACAGATCCTTGGGGAACCCCGCCAGTGATTTGGTGTGTTTTTTGGCCACAGTCTGTATCGTATTGCAGAATTCTGTTGGTGAAGTAACTACGAATTATGCGCAGTAGGAATATGAATCAAGAAATTTACATGTGAATGTATGTATGTGGACTTACAGCTGAAAAAAGTATAGTAAACAGCACAGAAACAGCTTTATTACAGCTGAAGTATCGCTTCGTCTATAGAACGAATGCTAATCAAGTGGACGAGGAGCGCAGATTTGGTCAAAACATCCATTAAGAAATATTCAGTCAGGGGCACAACCCCGGTGTGCGGTGTGGGGTAATCTCTTCAGGAACTTAAAGAAATGGGAGGTAAGATATTTTCATACGCCGATGATTTTATAATAGGTCAAACACCTTCCAACACTGTGTAATCTTCAACAAAGATCTCTAAATAGACTATTACGTTGGATTAAATTAGATGTGTGGGGTGTTGGACATGTCCAACCACTCAGTCAGGCAGACCATACTATACCCGGATAGACTAGAGTAGAAGGAATAGAGAGACAGGATAGATACAGTTGAACGTATAAGTTGATTAACAAACTAGATGAATGGATAAGCAGAAAGCACGGCGAAACGGATTACTATCTAACTCAAATCCCCGGCCGATATGGTGGCTTTCTTGCGTACCTCCACCGCTTTAATCTAGCAGATAATTCGACCTGCCCAGAGTGCCACAGCGAAGATGAGAGTGGGCAGAACACATGAATTTTCACTGCGCCAGATTTTATGAAGAGCGCTTCGAGCTCGCAAAAGTCCTCAGCGACGTTCCCTCACCAGATAACCTTGTAACGCAAATGCTGAACTCGAAAGGGAAATGGGAAGCAGTAAAACAGCTTGCTGCAGGGATATTAATAAATCTGCGAAACTTAGAATGGGAGCGCAAAAAGGAAGCAAAGCGAATGCGACTGATGTAGAATACCTAAGAGATGCCTAGATGCGTCACTCTCATTTCGAAACAGATCTCTTGTGGGGATGGCTGTATTCACGAACAGACGACAAGCACGAAAGCGTGAGGTAAAACCTCAAGACGAACCCAAACAGACGACAAGTCGATATCGAGTAACGATATTGCAATTTTCCGATGCCCCATTGGTGACAAATCAATGATTCCACCCGTAGCGTATAACCCCAATACGTAATTAAGAGAAAAACCTGAATGCAGGTACCTGGTGTGTATAAAAAGCACGGCTCCACCTTGATGAAATTGCTTTTAGCAGCCCTAGGGTGGAATCACCCGAGATAGGAGTAATGTTATAGGGTTAGTGGGAGCATGTCCCACATACCACTGGTGTGCGGCCACCTTAGATTATGTTTCTGATATATTCGATTTTAACCTTCTCTACAAAAAAAAGGACAGATGAATCTTAGGAAGCCCCGAAGAGGAAGAGTGATAACTTTATCCATACTCAGTACATCGCAACCCAATAGCCTAAGTATGATTTTGGAAAACGCCGGACAGCTACAGAGAAAATGCTCTGCCATGTCCTCATTCTCACGACAAGATAGGCATATTGAGTCATCAAGGTGGCCAGGTAATGTGCCCTGTTATTACACCCACCAGTACTCTCAGGTCCTTCCTACTAAGTTTTAGGAGAGTGGTAGCTAGTTTCCTCTTTGGTGCTTTCACAAAGCACTTAGCTACTCTGCAGGAGTCCAACTTAGACCGACGTCTTCTATGGGTAGATCTCATGAAATCGTTAATCCATAGTTGAATCGGTGCTAAATCGACACCTAAAAAGAGTTCAGGGCCTAGTCGTCTGCTTGCAGAGCCTTCATTAGCCACTTTGTCATTACCACAATGTCCAGAGCCCAAATAAGGCAAACTTGGTTGTGTTTTGCAACACTGTCCAGTTTTGTCTTACATTCACCGACTAATTACAAAGAGCAGCGAAAGTTAGCACTTGGTGTAAAAGTCAAGGACTAGAAGTAAATTCGGAAAAGACGAATTTGTTTAGTAGGAGATATAAACATCTTAACAAAACCAAAAGCTTAACCTCTTAAGCAAATATCGCTAGGGGGAAAACCACTTTAGAGTAACAGAAAGGGCTAAATATCTAAGCCTTGTATTGAATAGGAAGCTAAATTTCGGGCTCACAGTCGCAAATAGAGCAGGAAAAGCTATGATGACGCTGTACTCTAGCAGAAGGCTCTTTGGGAAAAAATGAGTGATGGAACCTAGAATAATACATTGGCTCGACACCGCTGTAGATGGGCCATTTCTCTATTACGATATCGTAGTGTGTAGAATGTCCTTGGGAAAGGTATGAACATTAAAAAAGCTGACAAGGTTGAAAGACTCGCATCTGTTCTCATAACAGGTGCAATGTCAACCACACCATCGATAGCATTATATGCGACGTTGATCCTCTAGCCGGTAGATATGCAGACAAAATGTATCGCGCCCAGTACGACAATCAAGGTGAACACTTTAAGTAAGCGACCAAACACGAATTACGGCACACAGTAAAATCCTAACTGGCGTTTCGGAGCTTCCCAGACTGGTAGACTATGCACTTCCGTATACAATAGCCATTACAACGTTCAACGCCCTCAAGAGAAGAGTGGCAGCAGGACGATGTAAGACAGAGCCAGTTCATCCATGTATTTACAGATGGCTCAAAGCTCAAGGGCTGCTCTATCAAGCCGTAGATTTACCATTTTAGGTAAAACATTTTTAATACTTCTAAAACTTTTGAAAAGTAAACACTGGTCTCAGGAGAGATAAGGACAAGTTCCCTCGTAGCATCACAGCGGGCTATGAGCATGAATGTGTCCCACAGTGAACCACCGCTTCAACCTTACCTAACCTACTTCGCTTTTGATTGAAAGTTCAGCTGGCGCATATGATGGCTATGTCGCGTTCTTATATTGATACGGTGATCAGCTTAGAACGAGTAGATTGCCAGTCATACAAAGAAGAATAAAGGATGTAGGGAGTATTTACTTTCATTTAAGTAAAATCTATTGAAAATTTGGCTCTCGTAGTCTCTATGGGAAGATTAATGTTCTTTGTGGAAGGGACTACCTATTTTAGCCGCCGTTGGCTGCTCTGAAAGGAGCATGATTATAAGACGTAAGTAACGTGGGCGTGGAATACATTATCCAATAAACCGGATGAGAATTAATAAATGTCTATTGAGCAAATGAAATTATTACCATTGTCACCATACAGTAAGACCATCGTACTTCTCCAGTGATGGGCTTCAATTTGCGTCAAGAGTGTCACCGTAGAGTGGACACCGAAAGCTGAATCGAGGTAATGAAGGTGATCAATATGCTTCAAAACTTACTTTAACCCTTTCGGTACGGAAAGCCGCTAACGGAAATACAAATTATTTTATATGTTTAATAGTTGCAATGGGTGAAATAAAAGCATTTTGTCCCATCAAAATTGTATTCGGTTAAAAAGGGGCGGTGGGAGGGGCTGGGACATATATGTCCCCTCAGTATTTTTATGGACGCATTTGTCCCGTTTAGTATTTTATGATCCAATATCGTTTTATATAAAACTTTGTTTTATTATGAATTCAACATATATTTAGTTTCAGTAAAGTGAAAAGAAGAAAACAATGAGCAAGTAATACAGTATAAAAAATTGGTTTTTACTTATGGTAAGGAGCAAACAAGAATACTGATAGGACACATACAAAAAAACCTCCCACTTGCAAAATTCGCGTCCACTTTTGCGTTTGTTTTTTGGCTAATGAACACGTGTTTACCATTTAACTTCAAATAACGGAAGGAAATACCGTTAAGAATGGCATTAACTCTGAAATGGGATAAATAAAGTCCATTAAATTCACTTAATTTCCAGGCTAGGTATCTCCAAACATGTGCCGGGACATATAAGTCCCGTTCGGACCGAAAGGGTTAAACTGTTTTCATACCAAATCGTTCAGACATCGAAGAGTGGAGGCTGACCGGAGCCAAGAATAAAGCTGATCAATGCGAGAACTTCAGGTTGGAACTAATTTCCGTCGGCTAATCGCGCGGAAATGGCAGATGTTATTGAGTCACTTTTCATAATAGCTGATTGCTTTAAGTTTTTCCTTCCTCTGGGATTAAAAAACGAAATGCTAGCACAACTGAATTTTACGCGAAAGCCTATAGAAATCAGTTGAAAGTGAAATTATTAGCTGCTTTCAAACTTTTTCTTCATTAAATACATTCAATACAGAGTTTGTGCAAAATATTTTTCTCTCAGTGAACCCATTTCTTTAAATTATACTTGCATAAGCACAAATAAAATGACTAAATTAAAGGACGCGCGAGATTCAGCGCCGATTCTCACATCAGTCAGCGACGTTAGAAGTCGGCTTTTCGCTCGTGTCTGATTTTAGCGTCCACTCTGCGGGTGTCTTTATAAAAAACAGGGAGATGGTTCAATAGAATATATTTATATGGACCTAAAATACTGCATACCAACTGAACTTTCCAGGAAACTGTGGGCAAGCGAGTTCTTAGATACTTACACAGGTTACAGATAGGTCATCTGGTGAAGTTTATATTTTTATAGTCGAAATCACATAGAGAATAATCTGATTGTGCAACGTGCAGAGTGTAAGACAAAGTAGAAAAATTATAGCGGAAATATATTAGAAGAAGGAATGACTCCTAACATATGGTGAAAATGAGAAAAGTCGATACATTCTTTAGTATTTAAAGCCCCATTCAATTCCTATTCATAATTTAAATATTTAAGTTTCGCGAAAGGAAGTATTTTAGCACTGAGTTCAGTGGCGCTTGAGTTAGGAAATGTCTAAACTTTTTTGTATTGACGTTCGATGTTCAATAAGTAAAACTGTTAAGTACTCAAACCAGTCCTACTTCAAATTATGGGTCAGATAAAAGTTCCTTCAAGTGCGTGCATTCAATTTTGAAAGTTCCATTCTTCAATGCACTAACCCAGCGCTCGCTGAGTTGACGCAAGGCCCATTTATCCCGGAGCAGATCATAGCTTCTCAAGGGAGTCTCAATCATCTCATTTCGCAGTGAAGCCATCTCTAGGGACCCCTCTCCAGCCAGCGTATTAGCCGAGTTTCCTCCGGTGCCCTTTGTGACCGGGGACTCAAATGAGCCTAATATCGAACTATTCGGATGCAGTAGAGAGAGAAATCAGGAGTTCTCCGAATAAATTAGAAGGACCCAATGACTTTAATTGCCGCCTGGCAGCCGGAGTAGATATTTACTTGCCTTTAAGTAATTAGAGAAGTAAGCAATCAATCCGATGCTTCTTTAATTGCGGCTACTTCCGCTTGGGAAAAATTACAGTGATCCGGAAGCCAAATTATATGTATATAAGTAATGGTGCGCCTCGATAGTCTAGCGTAAGTGCACTAGCCTGCCATCCCAGAGGTTGTGGGTTCGAATCCCACATAAAGCACTGTCCTCGCACTTGACCAAATTTACCTACTTTCCCTCTTTCTAAAAATAAAAAAAATCCTCCAATTCCATTCCTCAAACCCAAAAACTTATCCTCCCCATCCTTACTCCCACACAGTAGTCTGCGCAATATTTGCATTATGGCTATTAAAACAAGCAAAAAGCAAAGGAAAACACACAGTTACACATTGCGGCAGTGGCGCCAGCAAGAGGAAGCGGGCGACCGCGGTAATAGCGCAGGCACACGAAATTTAGCGAAGTCCTCAACCATCTGTCAGAAATCTTTTGCCAGAAAACGGTGAAACCGAGATGGCTCTTCAAGCAGTAAGAAGGCGTTATTCCTAAGCAGCAACAGGCGGGCATTCCAACTACTTAGGATTGGTAGCGGCAGGCTAAGCAACTACCCTGCAGAAATCAAAAACAGATTAACGAAGCCAACGCAAGGCTGAGTCTTGTCGAGGCCCTATCCCCCTGAAAGGAATAAACAAGGAAAAAAAGGATGCTGTTTGCTTGCCCTATAATGGTTTTAATTCACTGATGCATTCTTGTGTTGTTAATCCACGCCGAAAATTGTGAAAAATAATCGCACGAAATGTCCATGATTTAATTCCTGTTTTTTGACGAGATGAATTTTTAAAGTCACTGCAAACAACACTAATGTGGATCACATATTAAAATTTACTGAGGGCGTTTAGGTTAAAATATGTCAGACTTTCCAATGGAATGCCAACAGTTGTGTGTTGTGCCCAGGGTCGCACATATAAATAGCAACCCTCGTATTCAATCAAAAGTTATAATATACAAAGTACGCCGAATAAACTGTTGAAACCGTTTTCAAATAAAAAAGCGCGTTCTCAAAATTTGAATACCGATTGGGGCACCCTGTTTATGAATTCACTTGCACCAACATTTTTCCAATATTTTCAAATCAGTTGCATGATTACCCATTAACTCCCACAAAAGCACGCAACTGTGATTGACCAGCACACACATATACATACACATACAAATCCACACACACATATTTTATACCTATAAATCTCCAAAACCATATTTGCATGTTGTTCAAATTAAATGTACAATAATTTGGTGCAGACTCGCAAAAGTGTTGTATGGATATGTTGCACAGAACTGCATGAAAGCCAAAAATCCGAAATCGCCACCGTCAGTTGCCAACTAAATACGACACACAAACATACATCCGTATGTACCCATTCATAAGTATGGAAAAATATAAGTATCTGTATGTGTACTTATATGGGATTGCACACGAACGAATAATGCGCCAACAACAGGTGTCAATCGAACATATGTTGGCAGCACACACACACGAGCCTACACCAATAACAATAATAGCAAATAAGTTTATTAACTAAGCCTAAACGCCTGGCAGTGGAAAATTAAAATAACAAAAGGTATCACCCACATTTATGCTAACAAATTTATGGAGAGTGGAGACAAAAACAAACAATTACTGCATCAATAAACGAATCAATGAATGAGAATGCAAGCAGCCAATTAACCGCAACGCTTGAATTGCAGCAACAAAAAAGCGCAGCCATGCGACGGACAGCATGCAAAAACGGAAGGAACAGCAGGCAAGCAAATCGCCAAAAATGTAGCAGTCAAATAATGTCCAAACAACGTAGTCGAACGTCAAGAGCAAGCGTGTAATTAGCCACAGCAGCCAACCGCATGCTCGCCAATTTCGATCCGAGGCAAAGCAGCGCGTGAACAACAAATGCATGCCACAGTAGGCAACCAACCAACCAGCCAATGCTTGCTGCCAACAATTTTACTACGGTTGCTTCTTGTCACTGTGAATTTGCGCGGCTGCTGCTGCTCAATGAGCTACCGCAGCCAGAGTTCGATAGCGCACCAATTGCTGTTGAACCTTCTCGCTCTGCGAATCGTTTACCCCTACATTCTACTATTCCTCCCCCTTTCCCCTACAACACCTCACTGCTAACAGTAGTGAGCTTGCAGCCTTGTTTTGAACTTTTACGCCCGTCTCGTCGGGGTCACACATGCGGGCCGTGTGGGTCGCGAATACTTTGTTACTAACACAACTTTCGATGTTTCAGTTGTTTTTGGTCTCCCGCGTGTCGCGCACAGGCACGCCGACCATGTGCACGATATTACCGCTATGGTCATGCTGCAATTACCAAGGCACCGCATTGCTCTAAACATCCACCACTCGCGTCCAACTACGGAGTCCAAGCCAAAGTACTCGTACAAGTCAAATAAAAATTCTCAGCACAACGAACAACGAACAGCCAACAGGTAAACAATCGCTTGCAATTATTGTTTGTGCCCATGCGCCTTTGCATTTATTGTTGTTATTGTTGTGTGGTTCGCAAATTGTAATTGAAATTGTATTGCAATTGTTAGTGTTATTGTATTAGATTATTGTTGCTGCTGTGAGTTGTTAATTTTTCTAAGTGCCGCTGCTGGAAATGATCGATTTTGGCGCTTTGTCGTTTTTTTTGGTTCAGCTTAGTTCATTTTGCCATAGTTTAGTTTAGTTGGAAGAGGTGGGCAGAACACCAATGCCGCCCAGCTTTTGACTTTACTAATTGACAGTGGGGTGGATATTATTTTTCTACTTCTTTTGTAGTTATGGTGCGAGTCAACGCATTGCTTTCGGTTAGTCACTTTGCTCTCCTGTTTGCGTTCACTTTTATTTTCAACCTAATTTTTAGTTTTATAATATTTAATTTTCTTATGAGCTCTCATTTGCATCTTAGCTACCACAAAGTGCTGGGTAAAAGGTATATAAAAATAAAGATTAAAATATATATAAATATAAATTATACTTTTGTATCGAAGAAAGAACTTAAAAGTAGCACCTCGAATTTTTAATAGTTTGAAAGAAAAGCTTAGTTGCAAGTAGAGAACGTGAGCAGAATATACAGTTTGTCTCATAATTCTTTTCACGATGTAATATTTTACTACTAACTCTTTTTCATTTCAATTATTTGGTAGCGGCAGGCTAATCACCTACCCTGTCAGAAATCAAAACGGAGATTAACGAAATCAATGCAAGACTGAGTCTTGTTGAGGCCCTATGCTCCCGAGAGGAGTGAACAAGAAAAAAAAAATCGTTTTCATCAGGACAATGCAACGTGTTGCAAGAGCATTTTGACAATGACTAAAATTGACAATGGCTAGAATTGTTGGAGAATACACTGTATTCACCCAATTTGGCCACTAGCGACTTCGATATATCTTATTTCCAAAGGTCATTACATTGTGGAAGCGTATTTTGCAACCCTTCGGTTCTCACTTTAGGGACAGAACTCATAAATTGGAATCTCATTGGGACAAGTGTATTGATGTTCAGGGAGGCTGCACTGAATAATGAAGTGTTTTTCCAACCATAAAATTGTAGTTTTTTTTATCAAACCGCAAAACTTATTAAAGAACCTAGTATGGTAGCAATATTTTATTAATATATTCTATTATGGCACATTACTTTGAACCCCTTTTATTCAGCAGAACACTTTGCTAACGCCCTCTATTTATGAGAAAAATTCAAAAACAGAAACGAAAACAAAAATGCGTCATATTTTGCGTCGCCTCAAAATTATTTCACAACGCGAAAAAACATAAACAAGCACCAGAAACTTAACAGTATAACAGACTACATTTTTACTGTATATTTTTGGTTGCTGCTCCAGGTAGGTGATGAGTCAGGTAGTTACAAGTGACTCATATAGGTCATTACATCGCATCAATCAACAAAAAAAAAGTTTTTGTAATGATGCCGGGTAATCGTGCAAGAGAAAATAGTATGAAATCAGTTAATTATGACTACCATAAAGGTAAGTCATCAAAATAAGTCGCTGAAATGTGTTCTATTAATGCAAGGGTAGTGTACAATATTATAAATCGCCCTAGTAAACAAAAATCGGTAATAGTTAAACCACTCCAGTGGCAGACCAAAAAAGCTCACAAAAACGATGGAAGGGTCAATAGTGAAACAATACGACGATAAACTACGTTACTGCCTTAAAATGTTAGCCGTTGGTATTCGAAAAAACTTTCCCTTCACTTTCGTGTTTCATGCACCGAGATTCGAACCTACGTACACCGAATGGTAGTCACGCGCCAACCCATTGGGCCACGGCAGCCATCATATGCAGGTATTGGTACTCCCGAACTCCCGCCCAAAGCCCAGGTATCTACCCTATTGAAAATTTATGGCCGCATTTGAAAAGAAAGTTACAATGAGGAGTCCTGCAACAAAAACAACCTGATACAGCGCATCTAAGAGGAATGGGAATAGAATAGAATAGAATAGAATAGAATAGAATAGAATAGAATAGAATAGAATAGAATAGAATAGAATAGAATAGAATAGAATAGAATAGAATAGAATAGAATAGAATAGAATAGAATAGAATAGAATAGAATAGAATAGAATAGAATAGAATAGAATAGAATAGAATAGAATAGAATAGAATAGAATAGAATAGAATAGAATAGAATAGAATAGAATAGAATAGAATAGAATAGAATAGAATAGAATAGAATAGAATAGAATAGAATAGAATAGAATAGAATAGAATAGAATAGAATAGAATAGAATAGAATAGAATAGAATAGAATAGAATAGAATAGAATAGAATAGAAATTACATTTTTCTAATCCATTCTCAGTAAGCTTTGTGTGCAATGACCATTCATTAGATTTTAGGTCCAACGCATGACATGAACCCCGAAATAATAGAAAGTCTTTTGCGACTAAACTTCTATAAGTTCAATGACCAACCTCCGAGTGTTTTTCTGCCATCAAATTTCTTCATAAAAAACCATCTGCCATGCTGAGACAGAAAAACTGTAAGTTCCTCCGATTATAGTACAACATTAAAATGCTACAAATTCGAACAGAAGAACCTACAAATGATTTGTTATCCAATCAGGAATTCAAGCAGAACATTTTTTAGGGCGGGGGAGGGTTGTTTTAAAAAATGCATTTTCTTTCCTTTTAATCAGTTCCACCAAATATGCGTTTAGTATGGCCAATATTGAAATTAAAATTTGTCTTAAATGAATTCAAGTAATTATTTATAAAAAAATCCGAAATATAGTATTTCTTTTATGTTTCGTCTTTAAAGGGTGACATTTTAGTGTCCAGACAAAAGTTTGGTTGATTTAACTCACGCAAATTGAAAATACTCTTTTGCTTCTAAATATATAAATTAATTGAACCCCCAAAACCCCTACCTGCGTTCCAATTCATATACTTATACATACATACATAAAGAGTAGCATATATGATAATACAATTTCTACTGATAACGAAAGTTGGAATAGGTGGTACCAAAATGTGGCTGACGAGCTTTGAAAACTTTATTGCATCATATTTAAGCAGACACATACAAATACTTATACGAATATACAAGGTGGCCCAAATGTAATCACCCCATAAGAAAGTCTACCACCGCTATTAAGGAAGAACTTGCAGCGATAAATACAATACATATCCACCAGAAATGTCGTCACTTATTCAGACAGCCAGGCAGCAATAAAAGCGATTGAGTCTAAACGCAATCGTCGAAAACAATAATATAAGGTTATGAACTCCTAAACGATTTATTCCAGTATTTCAGTGTAAACCTCATTTAGACGCCAAGGAATAGAATATAGCAGGAAACAGTATAGCAGATGGACTTGCCACAAAAAGTACAACCCAAATATTCAGTCGGATAAAGCGTTGATACCCATACCCATATCCACTTGTAAATTATTGATAGACAGAGAAACTATTAAAATAGTAAAACAAAATTGCAAATCCTAAAAACATGTGAATTAAGCAAATTGGCATGACCGAAACTCAGCAGTGGTCGTTTAAAGTGCCTGCTAAAACTCAACAGAGAGGATACAAGAACTTTGATAGGTGTATTAACCGGTCATTGTCTAATAGGTAACCAAACCAGAAGGCTGGGAATTCTATATTACGATTATGGTAGAAATTACTATAAGACAGAAGAGGAGGAAACTATAAGACATTTCCTTTGTGAGTGTGAAGGATTCGCTAGAAAAAGACTTTACCCGATTGGTTGTGCATTTTTAACAGATGAAGCAAATATAGCGCATATTCTTTCTTAAGTCTTTCTTGTATAAGAAACTAACAATAAGTTAACAATGTGGTAATGTATTATGTTTCCTTGCCAGTGCTAAGAAATGAATTATTTGTTCAATGAGATATATATGTACATATATGATGAAATCAGATGTGAATGAATGGAGGGAGCCATGAAGGGCGAGTTTCCAATCTCCGATTCTTCGTAGCTGGGAGCCGGAAAGGCCTAGTTTCTCTTAAAGCTTCCGTTGTGCCTTATGCCGATTGTGGAAGAATTTTCCTTCTATTCGGTTGTGATAGATGTGGATGGAATGAGCTGAAAAGGACGAGCTTCCAGTCTACCATTTTTCGTAGCTTTTTGTTTTTGGTTTTTTTAGATGTTATGGAATTGGGTGGAGGAAGTCTGAAAGGTGTTGGTTCCAGTCTCCCTTAATTCTACCTTTATCTCTCATGACGATGAGGCCCGAAGTTCAGCTCGTTTACAAATGCCGCAGCATGGTTTAAAATGGATCTAATAGTTTAAAGAAGAAGTTCCAGTGTTATCACGGTTTCACAACGGATCTACTACAGATCTAAGTGTGTCATATTGGCAGCCACCGCAGATTTATAATTTTTGCAAATGGCTCCATACTTGAACCATATTTTACGCTTGTAAACTAAACAGCTGCAGTATATAAAAGACACCCAACGGAGCACGTTAAGTCCCACATAAATAATTCCATCAATCAAAATTATTAGTTTCCTTTAAGAAAAAATTTATTCAAAAGCAATTGGTTAATTAATTTTGCGCCACCTTGTACAAAAATATATGCAGTCCAATGAACTTGGCTTCATTATGAATTTACCATTGTTGTCAGTTCGCCCGAAATTCGTCTTTAATGAATTCGCCAAAAAATGAGTTTATAGTGAAGAAGAATTTATTCTATTCAACGTAATTCAATGCTTTTCAGAATCCATTGTGCTCCCATTATTCGCGTAAAAAATAAACAAAAGCAAATCGTGTGTTTTACTTGTTTTCTTAATTGCGAATACAATATAATTATTTTGCAATGACTTGTAAGTGACCCACTGATTTATTGAAGCTTGTAAGCCATACTCGTATTTAACCTTTCACTGGAATGAGACCCCCTTACGCCATGGGGCAAAAACCACGGCCAAAGGCTAATAAGAATCTCCATACAGACAATTTAATCTCTTTCCCATAACCGAAAAACCGAGTCTGGCTGCAAGTACAAGTATGAATATGTTCAGCAAGCTTGTAAAGCTACCAAATACAAGCGAATGCTTGTGGCACGTTGCGACCCGCTCGTCTATCAGCGCTTGTCATCAGCTGTGTTTTCGCTCAGCTGCTACGAACGAGCTGTAAAAAGCACCATGCATTTAGCGGTTGATATTTGCGGCAAATGGAAATCAAATGAAAATACAATTCAATACGGCATTGATGGTTCTATTAAGCGCCTGCACATACCACATATACATATACACATAAGATACATATGTATGCATATATGCAACTACGCTATGTAGTGAATTCTATTTATGCTTTTTTGATTGGTGTTGCTGATTTTTGCTGTTCGTATGTATGTAGTTATGTAAAATGCAAATAGGTAACCAATGCAAATATGTAATATATGTATATGTAGGTATAAATAAATTAAATTGTGGGCAAGCCTGGACATTGCCACAACAAAAAGAGTTACACCAATTGATATTAACAGGCAATTATTTAGGAAAAGCTAAACAAATTAATAACAATAATAAATTTAAAATGGCGAAGAGCTCTCGGCAAGCCTCAGGCGCACCTTGAAATGCGTCGAAAATTGAATTAAAGCTGGCGAATCAACGATAACCATAGTAAACCACAAACAAAAAAACAAAACAAAACAAAAAAAAATAACAATAAAAGAAGAACGGAAAATATGGGAAGCTCAATTATTTTATTGCATTCAAGAGATAAAAGCCTAAATTGGACATAATTAAATAAGCAAATATTCTGAAGAAAGAGAAAAATTCAAGGCGCACGTACAGATACACAAACTATAAAAAAAATATAATGATAATGACAATAACAATGGCGATGGTAAGGGCAACGCTATTGTATGTATAGGTTGTAGTGTAATAGTCATGGGGATGTTAGTTGTGTAGTAATGCAGTAATGTAATGGTAGCAGTAGCGGCAGCATTACCATTACAGTTACAAATATTTGTAAAGACCGTAGCGGTAATGCAATGGTAATCATAATGCTAATTGTAATAGTAATGGGAATGGTAATGGTGTGGTAATGTAGTTGTAGTGTTAATGGTAACTTTAATGAGAATAGCAAAGGTAATGATTAGCTCTTTAATGGTAATAATTATAATGGTACAAAGTAATGGCAGTCGTAATGATAAAGGTACTAATAATAACGGCCAAAGTAATAGTTAAGTAATGGCAATGGTAATGGGAAGGTTTAACGTTATATCGAAGTAATTGATAATGCCAATGATAACTGTAATGGTAACGGTGGTAATTGTAATTGCATTGGAAAAGTAATTTAAAGAGTAGTGTCTCTAGTAATTGTAATGATAATGCTAACTTAATGGTAAGGGGAAATTTAGTAACGAAATTGTAGTGGTTATGGTCACTGTATTGGTAATAGCAATGGTAATGATTAACTCGTTGATGGTAATAATAATCATGGTAAGCGTAACGGCAGTTATAATGATATAAGTAGTAGTGGAAATATTGGTTATGACAATGATTACTGTAATGGTAATGGTTAGCATTATAGTAATGTAATTGTAATTCTATGAAATAAAATAATGTAAATGGTGATTATAGTGGTAATTGTAATTATAATGTTAATAAGATGGGTAATGATGTACAAATGTAGTAATGTAATTGTAATAGCAATGGTAATGGTATTCATAATAGCAGTGGTAATGATTAACACATTGATGGTAATAATTATAATGACAGGCGTAATCGCAATAGCAGTGGAAATGATAAAGATAATAATGAAAATGGCAAAGGTAATGGTAATGGTTATGGTAAAGTGTGGTGAAATAGTGAATTTATTGGTAATGACAATAATGGTATTGAAAATTATAATTGTTATGAAAAAGTAATTTAAAGGGTAATGAGGGAGATAATAAAGGTCATGAAATTATTGGTAGTGATAATAATAACTGTAATGGTAATGGTTAGGATGATGGTTAAGACAATTGTAATTGTATTGAAAAAGTAAACAAAAGTAATCTAAAAAAGTAATGTAAAAAAGTCATCTAAAGGGTAATACCATAGGTACTGCCAATGACAATTGTAATGATAAATTTAACGAACTGGCAAAAGTAATGGTAATGGTAATCTTAAAAATTAAACTAAAAGTATTGTAGTGGTGTATATGGTGAGTTACTGCTAATCTTAGTGGCAGTGATTGTAGTTATAAGTAGTAATAGTATTTGCAATGGGAATGGAGTGACGTAATGGTAGGAGTAATGGAAGTTTTACGAGTATGCCAAATACTTGGTTAATCTTCTCAATATATAAGTATCCATATATAAATATTATGGAAACCGGCATGCAAAACTATCATTTTTTTACTTTAGAACTGTTCCTTAAGTATATGCATAAAATTTTGTTTGTGTACTCAGAAAATCGACTGCCACATTATCTGTCCAAAATTTTTATAAAGAAAGAATTTTTCTGGATTAGAGATTCAAAGAACTTATTTAGCAAAAACGATGTCATCTTGTGAATATAAAATATCCAAGCAGATAACTGGATAGAAGATGCAAAATTGCTTTAAACAAAGTATTCTATTCGTTCCTATATAAGGAATTAGATTAGTCAACAAGTTTGGTTTATTTAAGGGGTCTCTTATCATTCGGCTTCAAAAAATCGATTTTTTTAATGCAATCGATAGATATATTATAGGAGAATATGCCCTCAAAATTTTATAGCGGAATTCAAAGTGATTTCGGAGTTACAGGCCTGTGTACCGTCCCTCGTGTGAGTATACTGTCTACCTTCTGAAAACTTTGAAACGTTCAAAACCATGTTTTTGAAAATGCCGTGTGAGATTTAAAAAAAACGACGAAAGTTATCATTTCAAACCGATAATCTATATAAAGATAATTAAAATGCGCAACTAGTTAACTAACAAAACAAACATCATTTTTTAATGTTATTTAACACCTTTTTTGAAAAAAAGCACTTTTTTTCAATAATTAATTGTGTGTTCATTTTTTCATATTTTTATACAACAGTAGTCTATTATATGCGGGAAAGCCTTTTAAATAAGACAATATTTTTCTTTTGTGTTTCAGGTGAAAACTACGACCGCAATCTTACACGTCGTTTTACTAGCGCGCAACGAGAAGCTGTGCGGGATCCCTCATATGTCCACCATTTTGTTTTTTTATTGATGTTAAAAAATTGTTTATTATTCTTCAATCATGCCTTCAAATACATGCAAAAGATTATTCCTGTGTGTCGCTTTTTCGCCTCGAAAAAAATTGAGAAAAACCCCCTTTTTTTGAAGCCACAGATAAGAGGCCCCCGTTAAATAAATATGACTTAAAATCAAGCACGTGGATAATGAGGTCTAGAGGTGGCATGGTAATTTTTAATAACAACATATTTGAAACAGAAAATAAAACTTGCTCAAAAAGTAATTTAGGCGAGCTTGATAACATAGAACGTTTCCTGGCGCGCTGCCCAAATTAAGAGAATATATTGTAGAAAAGTCTTTTTCGGAAAATTTAACTTAAAGGATTCACAACTGATTGAGATTCTCAATAGGGAAAAGGAGCATTGGGATAAACTTTCGCGTTTTATTAAATATGGCTCTAGACACAGAGATTACTTAACTGTTTTAAGACCGGATAAATGTTTTGCACGGAAAATAAATCGACAGACGGCTCATGCCATTGTCGTTAAACTATTTTAAGTATATATTTTTTAATACAAGAATAAGTAATTATAAACAGTTTTCTATATTTTATTTTTATTTGCAATAAATACTACTGCTGAAGTATGTATATATGTAATATATATATATGCCTATAGTCAGCTTCAAAAGAAAGAGTACACCACATGTTGGCAAGTTTTGACTATATATTTATAAATTTTTTAATTTCATTTTTTTTATAACACTTGGTTTATACAACATCAAAAACCATATAACCTAAATACTCAATCTTTGTACAAAATTCTAAATCAAAAATTATCATGCAATTTTTAACCTTTTTACTCAGCATTTTTAGAAAATATTTAGTTATGCAGTTTTATAAATCATTGAATTTTGGTATAATACGAGTAAAGTGCAGGTTTCAAGAGGGTCAAAAATTACGTTGATTTTTGAAATTTTTTTCTGCTGGCGCTGTTGAGTGTTTTCCTCCATATAAAAAAAAAAATATCGAGCATTCGTTGTAATAAAATGCAATGGACTACGAAACTGCATAGTCGAAATTTTTTCTGATTCTGATTAAAAAGATTGAAATTTTTATGAAAACCTGCCGAATTTCTACAATAAATCATAGTTTTACTATATAAAAATAATTGAAATTAAAAGCTAAATAAATAAATAGTTAAAACTTGTCAATATGTGGTGTATACTTTCTTTTGATGCTGAAATTATTTATACACAATTCGAACGGATATAATTTGGTCGTTATTTGACCGAGCTCCAACTCCAATTACATGACAATGAATAGATGTTGAAATGGACACAAAGTGGGGCTTGATATGACTTTGGTATATTTATCCATTTATACAAAAATTCAATACAATTCGTACAATGATTTATTCATTCATTCATACGAACCAACACCTTTTCCAATACTCTTACAACTATGCCGCATTTATATACGTGTGCTCTAACAAACTTCACAGTTAGAAATCTTTACAACAGAACTTAAATAGAAGTAAGGCATACCAAATCACGCACGCTCGTCTTCTCTCCTTATGGCCTTTACTTCAATGAAATCCTACTTGATTATATGTATATATAAGTATATGTACGATGTATTACCCTCGCCTCGCATTCAATCGTCCATTAAGTAGATATTCCAAAAACCGTTCCACCACGCGTTGGATTGTACATACATATTTGTACTAAGCAAACAAATCTGAACTCTGCATTGGTGAGTTTTGGGCAGTTTAGAGAGATTTTTTATTTAAATTTGTTTTTCAAAAATGTTTGGAGAAAATTTAATAAATGCCATTGAAAAGCATAGATGTATATAGCATTGTTGAATCGTCTCTTGCCAGCTTGCGCAAAGCTGAAGGTGTCCATGTTTTTGTCGATCTACTTGTAAATATAATATAATTCGTGCACCCACAACTTTCGTCGCCGAGGAACTTTCTCTGTTCCCTTTTCCCTCTTACGAATCCTCTGATTGTTATGACAACGTTCAACGCGCCCATTTGGCCATACAAGTTTTCAAAGCCAATCAAACCAAGAACAGCAAGCAAAGCCAGCCTGCATTGGGCCAGCACATAATTTAACTCTTAACGGCTGAGAGCTTTTTTGTAATACTCGCCCATAAGACGGCAGAAAATTAGGTGAAATTCTAAAACGTCCATAACGATGAAAACTTAAACTAAACATTTAAATTGATTTATTTAGATATGAATTCAATATATTTACTTGTTATATAATTTTATATGATCAACAAACCAGGGATGTACAAAGTTGCAATATGTGTTAAAGAAAACTGCAGTGTTCCCGTATTGTTTTCTGACACTAGATTTTTTCAGCCTTTAAACATAGCTTCATCTGAGATTGATTCACCAGGCATCATTTCTCTGCTTTAGTTCCACCGGGTTGTCTATATGTAAGTATAAACAAACCATATCATAATTGTTACAAATAAGCGTTACTCTCAATTAATGAATACAACTTCCAGCAGAGTTACAATGCTTTAACTTCATATATTGTAAGTAGGTATACACTCTTATTTATATACATTGCCTTTTTCCTTCCTTTACTTTATTCCAGTTTATCCGGGCAGCCTAACTGCCAAACGTGACTATTCGCTCCCGCTGCGCTTTGACCTGCCACAAATGTTGCTGGTTGTTTTTGTTTTTGCTGTTGCTGTTGCTGTTTTGAAGCGCAATATTTCACACTTTGTCCATTACTTCTAACATTTTATTGAACAGCTTGTGGTGCAATACATTTTTTGAGACATTTTGCTTTTTTTCCTTTCTTTTTTTTGTTTTAGAAAAATTAGAATTTTTATGGTAACGTTAAAAATATTAGAAAAAATGAAAAATTTACAATAACAAATATTTTAAATATATTTCTTAGCTAGAATAATAATTTTTATTGAGAAATATCTGAATTTTTTAGTAATTTTTTATACTTTTTGATATGATTTTCTATGAAATTTAATAATTTTTACGCAACCATGTTGGATAAAAGAGAGTTTTGAAATCAGGTGATCTCAGATGTGGGAATTTTTTGACAACCGGCTGAGAGTGTTTCTACTTATGGTTCTGTGCAATGGTTAGGGTGTAGCATTTTCATTGAGTTTACTCGGGAAATGTTTTATTTTTCGAGAAGATTTTGCTGATATTTAGAGCTATGTAATTTACCATGAGGAAGAACTAGTTATGTTAATTTAAATAAAATTAGTCACATAAAAATTAGTGCAGATGATGGATAAGGCCTGCTTTTACTGAATCTGCTGTCACTATCAGATCACAAAAATTGGCATTTCTACAATTGCGTCGTTCCTTCTCTAGCAAAAATAATAAGTCTGTTGACCAAATAGATCGAATTGGATTAAAAAACTTCGCAATGGTTAAAAATAAACATTGCAACAGGATCTAGTATCTTCTCCCAGTAAATATCGTTAAGGGGTTACATGGGTTTCGTCGGGTAAAAAAGGCATATTTTCAATATTTTTTTCTATGTAAAAAATTATTTATTTAATTCAAACTTTTTCTGTCTTATAGATACATATTTAAAAAATAATTTCTGAAATTTTCAAAACAAAAAAAATTAAAACTCCTCCATTGTGACGTCATTTCCGGTGACCCCTCGAAAAAAAGATGCGTCCGCGTTGTCTGAATAACTCCTGACAGGATCATAAAAAATGAAAAAAAAACAAAAATAAGTGTTTAAAAAAGTAAAAATTGGAATTTTGGCAGACATTTTTCCAAAAAAATTGTATCTCGAACACCTGTGTAAAATTTCATCAAGATCGGTTGAGTAGTTTTCGAGAACATTTGACAACCGTCTTTGAAAACACGGTTCCGAGAAAAACGCGTTTAAAGTTTTGAGTAACAATAAAAGTGGTTTGGAGCGCACACATTTCAAAGGCTGTATCTGCAAAACTATTACTCGAATCGACTTGAAAGTTTTGGATAATATTTTTGAGATGTTGTAGAAATTAATAACCCAAAAAATCGATTTTCTGAACCCACAAAACCCATGTAACCCCTTAAGGAAATCTTTTTTTATTTTATTTTTTTATTTTTTATTTTTTATTTATGGAGTTTCTTCAAGCATCATGGAGCCTTAAATAATTGCCTTTTTTATAGACAGCCAGGCTGTGACCAAAGCGAACGAGGGCGCTTATAAATAATCCAAGAAATCAAGTTTTGAAGGAATTAAAGATCGATTTATTATCTTCAAAAGCTCAGCATTAACACACATGGAGATATATGCAGAATCTAAGCCTAAAATTACTCTAAAGAACACGCTAATCAGAACGACTAATATATATGTATCAGAATTCAGGCTAATCTGGATATTTACATCACATTTTCTTTGTTCAGCACTTAATGAACTTACTGCATAATGAAGATTTTTTGTCAAATTTTGTTCAAAAATGGCTACATGATCCCATTTATGAGCAATTTTAATAATTTTTCTTTTTAAATGCCCGTAAATGATTTTGGAAGAGATTATCTAGGGGCGGATTTACATTTTTTTTATTATATTAAAACACACCCTTGAATAGGGGTATTTTTATGAAAAATTTAAAAAAAATAAAAGAAAAACAATTTTGGCATTTTAAACGTAGTTCTAATCATCGTAGTCTCAATCAATTCAAAGAAGGAGACTGTGAAGAGATTTCTCTGTAAATGTTCGGGTTTGGCAGCTAGACGATTAAGATCTCTAGGTGCTCCTTTCTTTGACAGCCTGGGGCAGTGCGCCAACCTAAATCCCATCAATCTTCTCCATTATATCAGCAGCTCTAGCTGGCTGTAGATCTGCCTGTTGGAGGTCTCATATTGGTATCTAAGCGGCGCTATAGTGCTACTTGAGGAGTGCCACACTGGCACTTCAACCATTTCACCTACCTACCTACCTACTTACCTAATCAACGGTAATAAATCATGGCAAGTTCATAAATTTCCAACACCTTTAAGAGGTGAAATCATCACCTAACTAAAAACTTAAAATTGATTTTTTTTCTAGGACAAACCTAGAATATTCACCGAAAAAATTAAAGATAATTGATATATACGGTTTTGGAGTGGCTAACTCAGAATTCATTGTTCGTTTATCCGGGCTCGGAATCCGGCAAAACGAGCGTTTGTAGGAGATGTAAAGGCAAGACATGGGGTCAAAATACCTTGAGCATTTTCTGTGCAATTACTTTGAGCTTCGAAGAAAGCACCTCCGCTTTCTGGAGAACCCATACTTCTCTGCAGGTCTCAGTATAAAAATGGTTAAAACTAAACTCGTCTTAAGAATAGGCTGCTTAACTTAATCCAGTCAAATAATATTTGTTTTCGGAAAAAGAAATCCAAAATCCGTAAAATATTTGCGCAAATGGTTTAAATTGTTATAGGATTGATTTTTAGCTTCTGGGCGATGCTACGACTGCTAATTGGATTACTTCTGCGATTTTATCGACATTTTCTTAACATCAAAAATGCAAAGCGACCTAGTATGATAAATGCAAAAAAACCATAAATATGTAAAAAAATAATTAAAAATAGTTGTCAAATGTAATCATGTAAAGTGAAACCTGTATTGTATTATTGTATATTATTTAATTGCTATTATTTCGTTTATTTTAATTTTATCGCTTTTGACACTGGCCATTAAGCGATGTATATAAATCCTGACCAAATTGTTAAACAACATACTTAATGTCAAAGGACAGATGTATAAAATAAATGGGAAATATAAAAAAAAACAAAAAAAAAAAATGCCTTAACGGAATCGACGAAACCAAAATTGCACGTAAATAGCTGTTACACCATCGGCACCATAAACACCATTCACAATTTCAGCAGTTTGGCTTGCATTTTTACCTTTATCAAAGAAAAACTGTAAACATTAAAATGTACCGAATTTTCTATCTGTTTACTTACATTGTTATTGATGTCCATTGCTGCAAATCATAACTAAATGGATAAAATAAAAAACAGCTAAAGAATTTATTTAGTGTGAAAGGCCACCTTTACAACGAGCATACACTTTAAATGGTTTCATCGATACTTTATGAGTTATCGATCACTACAACCATCAGCCGTGAAAATATCCATTATTTCTTCTCCCCAAACGGCAGATGGTTTTTATGTGGAGTTCTTTCATGGCAGAGGAGGTTTTTTGATGTTTAGTGTTTCATGCCCGGGGGTTTGAATTCAAACACTAGCGAAAGGTTGTCACGCACTAACTCATTCGGCTAAAGCAACTAGTCGAAAAATTCAAGATGTAAAAACGCGGATTTCATCATTTGTTTTATCTGGATATTGATTTTATTTTAAATGACAAAGAAGCTTGGATGATGACACACTGGTAAGTCTTTAAGGCTTTATAAAGGATCTCTGAATATTCTAGAGTTAGTGTGCCATTTCCTTACTTTTAATAACCACTGAATTCCACTTTGCGCAATACATACAATAATTTTTTTATAGATTTTTCATTTTCATGTTTTGTGCCTCCCGAAAGTTGATTTGGGTTAATCACGGTTGGGCCCCACACAAGCGCTCTCTGCTTCAGTAGTCGCTCTACCGGTCTTAGTTCTAATTATTTTTTTATTTCGCTTTTACCCACAGATGTGCAATTCAGCAATACTAATTATAAAATATTTCTTGACTTATATAAACTTGTGAATTTATATCGGCTAAAGTGTCGCTTGTCATTTTTATGATTTTCGCTGCTGCCACTAAAGTGATATATTTTGCAAGCAACATCAAATTTGGTATTTGCATTAGCACATCAGTTTGTCGCATTCAAATTTAGATACTAAAAAGCGTAATTAACAACCCAGTAGGGAAAACTTGTACTTCCAAAAAGAACCGCTTATGCACCTAGAACAAATGGAAACTGTAGCTGTGGACGCACTTCTTCTCTATAATTTTCCAGGAGTATAGTTTGAGCAGGTCATCTAACAAAGCGCCTCAAGATGACTGAGTTCAAAATACAGATATTTCAAGTTGATGATAAAAATGAAGTAAGGTTGAGGAAGTTCGAAAATTGTTTGACTCCGTCGTCAAGGATTCTTTTGGTTCAAGTAATATAACTTTATGCATCCTTATTATAAATTCACGCTTGATTTTGATGCCAAAATATCCAAAAAATATTCTGCGTAGAGTTTCTTCCTGGTTCTGGACTCGTAAGTACCAGCAGCTTCAAAATCAGTTGACTGAACATCAAAAAAAACGAACAGAGAAAAATACCGAATACGGCCACTTTTGTCCAAGGTTAGGTTAGGTTAAATGGCTGCCGTAGCTTAGGGCACACTTGGACAAATATTGAAAATCCGCCCGTTGTGATGCCATACATGCGAGAGGAGAAATGAGAAGGGAAGGAACCTTGGGATAAGAGACGATGATGACCATGCATTTTACGACGACGCCGACGGTGGCTGATTTGCGTTCGTAGTTAGCCGCAACAAGCTACTGATGAACTCCATCAAATTTGTGAAATTTATACTCGCTATATCCGTAGGCGTAGCGAAACAAATGAGAGCCCAGATGTCTAAAACCTTTGCCAGACGAGAGCAGGGTAGTTGAGAAGAAGGTGTTGAGATGATTCCACCTCATCCTCAAGACAGCTTCTGCAGAACAGACTTGAGGCAATCCCAAGTCTCACCACATGAACACCTAACGGACAATGTCCGGTAAGGATATCCACCAAATTCGAGAGCTGGAGCCTTGTTAGACTTAGGAGTTCCCTCGAGCGTCCCCGATCTACCCGTGGCCAGAAGGATCTCGCGACCTTGCACGTTTGCGCACTAGCCCAGCGCTCGGTGAGTTGACTTGAGGCCCATCTTTCCAGGAGCAGACCAAAGGTTCTTAAGAGAACCCCAATTCTCTCATTTCGTGACGAAACCATCTCCAAAGATTCCTTTCCAGCCAGCTCATCAGCCCAGCAGTTTCACTCTATGCCGCTGTGACCGGGAACCCAAATGAACCTGATGTCGAAGTATTTGGATGCCATCGAGAGAGAAGCCAGGCATTCCTCGACCAATCTCGAACGCACAAACAACGCTCAAAGCCCTAATTGCCGCTTGGCTATCGGAATAAATATTTACTTCTCTAACGCTAATTACCGAGGTAAGCAACCAGTCTACTGCTTCCTTAATTGCGGATACCTCCGCTTGGAAAACACTACAGTGTTCCGGAAGCCAAGTCATAAACCGAACTTCACTTCCTGATATCTATGAGAATGTAATTGAGGCACTATTGTTTCTATGAACAATACCAGGAGCCTCCAATGGAGAAGGTTGAGGCATCTCGGTCATTTGCAGGCAGACGAAAGGCACATCCGCTTAATCTAACCAGCTCTATCTTAACTTTAATAAGGGAACTGGGTCTAGATGATGTACCTGTACTGTGATGAGTAAACGCACAAAAGGCCATGTGGTAGAAGAGCAAACCTCAAATCTATCTAATCTAATCAAATGTTTTATTTTATTTTTTATACTGAGATCGAGTTTTAAAGGGAATATTTCAGAGCTATAATAGAATGAAAGTTCAAAAACGCAGTTATCGAAACTAAAAAAGATGTTAACCAAAAACAAAAACAAAAATAAAAATAAAAATTAAAAATAAAAAAAAAATATTTAATGGAAAACAAATATAAATAACTTCGATCATTTTAAATGTATTTTCACTCAGCCCAAAGCCTCCGATGAAAGAGCTGCTTTAGTTTGGAAGAAATAAAAATAAAAATCTAATAAATAAAATATTTTCACATACAAGAAATACAAGAATATAGGGCTCCGCAAATTTGAATCACTACCTAAAATTTTCCTAGTAGGATAGCCAAATATGTAGGCAAATGCATATCGTATGTATGTACGTGTGTTCTAAGCATAAATTGTATTGTATTGCCAAAAGTTGACGTGGGTATTGAGGCGTGAAGGTCTCAATTAAAAAACTAAAATCACATTTAGCATTTAAGTAGAGAATAGAAAATAAAATTAATTGCTCGCTAATTTGTTTGTCATTTGATATTAACTACTTAAATTCGAAGGTGAGAAAAATGAATAAAACTAGTGGTTATTAACAAACAAATAAAAAAAAACATGTTAGCTGGTGGCAACAATTATCATTTACTGAACAACTAAACAAAACAATAAAAATACAAAGAAGAAGAAGAAGAAGGAATACTAAAAATAATTTTAATTCGGTCAAATAAAAAGAGAGTTTTTAGTTAGAGCCTTTCTGTTAATATATGAATATCATGTCATTTTGTTTGTGGTAAATTATAGATCATTGAAAAAAATGGTGATTAAACATAGCAAATACAGATAAAATTTTATGATACAATAAAATTCTTTTACATTTAAAATGCCTAAAGAACTATTGACCGAGTGTGCTTTAACAAAACGAATGGTATAAGGCTTTTGCTGAGGGCCAAGAACTCGTGGAAGTCGTTACCCCGATCTGGTTGCCCATTAACGTCTTCAACGCAAGAAAACGTCGACAAAGTCAAGGAAATGGCGCTGGAAAACCATCATTTAAGTTTGAGGGAGGTAGCTCGTGACCTTAGTGTGTCTCACGAATCAATTCGCTACATTTTACATCATCAATTAGGCATGGGACTCATGGCCGCACGACTCGTTTCAAGAGAGTTGAATTTCTTTCAAAAAATTCATCGGTGACTGAAGACATGCTTGAGCGAGTGAATTCGGACCCAGCGTTTATCCAGCGCATCATAACAGGTGATGAGACGTGGGTATATGAGTTTGACATGCAAACCACTCAACAGGTGGCTGAATGGTGATATCCACATGGGACGAAATCCAAAAAAACCACGTTAAAGTCGGTCAAGAGTGAAAGTCAAGCTGTTCGTTTTCTTTGATTATCATGGTGTAGTGTACTCGAAATTCATTCCAAATGGTTCTATGGTAAATAAAGAATATTATTTGGAAGTTATGCGACGTTTGCGAGAGAATGTGCGTAGGAAACGGCCCAATTTGTGCAAAAAAACTCATGGATTTTGCACCATGATAACGCACCGTCTCACAAGGCTCACACTGTGAACGCTTTTTTGACCAAAAACTCGACAAATATCATCGAACAACCACCGTATTCACCACATTTAGCCCCATGCGACTTTTGCCTCTTCAAACGCTTTTAAAAGCTGCTTTGATGACTGGACTAATCGTTGGCATATGTGTATTGCTTCGAATGGAGCCTATTTTGAAGGCGACAAAATAAATGTTGAGGATTAAACAATTATTTTGCGTTTTATTGAACCATACCCGGTACTTTTTTTACAAAATGTATAACTTAAAGCTGATAGACGCATGGGAAAGAGAATCTATACCCTCTGATTGGCTGGTATGCATAATCTTTCCAGTGTACAAAAAAGGAGACAAGAGAGTATGTGAAAATTATCGTGGTATTTCACTGCTTAACTCTGCTTATAAAATTTTTACTAATGTCCTCTATCATCGTATCAATGAATATGCAGAGAGAATGTGAATAGCGTCAGGAGAGATCGAATTTTTATACTTATAGCGCTAATCATCTTTACGCTTACGGATACAAAAGCAAAAGTAAGCATCCAAGGGAAGCTCACAGAGTCATTCGCAATTGAATCTGGTGTCAAACAAGGTGATCCTCTGATATATTCAATTTGATGCTGCATTTTGTTATAAAAGAAGTCAAGAAAGGTGGTACATTACTAATTAAAACAACGCAAATATGTGCCTATGCAGACGATATCGCCATTCTTTCGAGGAACACGAACACGACTTAAATGAAACCATTTTAAAAATTGACAAAATTGCCAACGATATTGGCCTCTTCATTAACGAGTCTAAAACGAAATACATGCTGAAATCAAGACGGCACATAAATGCACAGAATCTCCATGTAGGTGCATATACTTTTGAAGCGGTGCAACAATTGAAATATTGGGTAGTCGAAAAAGTCTTTTCGTATTTTGTCAAGAGATGTCGTTGGAGTCATCTATCTCCAGTGCTACCAATCACATTGTGTCATATCATATGGTGTTAGAAAGGTGACATTTTAAGTTTCATTTAACCAAAAAAAAAATTAAATTCGGAGAAATTAAATAAAAGTTATAGCTGTTCAAAAATTAGTGAAAATAATGAAGAAATTCGCTATATTTTGAAATTTTTGTATAAAAAAGGGAAGAATGCCACGCAAGCCACCAATGAAATTTGTGCAGTTTATGGAGACGATGCTGTATCAGTTCGTGTAGCACAACAATGGTTCGCTCGCTTCCGTTCTGGAAATTTCGATGTGAAAATGCACCTCGCTCCGGTCGACCTATCGTTGAAAAAGTCGATGAAATTATGGAAAAGATTGACCAGGACCGTCACATAAACTGCCATGACATCGCCAAGGCACTAAACATTCATCATCAAACGGTTTTGAATCATTTAAAAAAGGCTGGTTACAAAAAGAAGCTCGATGTTTGGGTACCACATGAAAAATTTAATGGACCGAATTAACATCTGCGTTTCTTTGCTGAAACGAAATGAAGTCGAACCATTTCTGAAGCGAATGGTAACAGGAGACGAAAAGTGGATCAAATACGACCATAATGTCCGAAAAAGATCGTGGTGCAAGGGTAGTGAAGCTCAACAAATGGTCGCAAAGCCAGGATTGACGCCTCGAAAGGTTATGCTGTGTGTTTGGTGGGATTGGAAAGGAATCATCCATTATGAGCTGCTCCAGCCTGCTCGCAAGATTGATTCTACACTTTACTGTCAACAACTAATGAGATTGAAGCAAGCAATCGAAAAAAACGGCCAGAACTGATCAGCAGAAAGGGTCATCTTTGATGACTCGGCAAAAACGTGGAGAGCTTGGGTGGGAAGTTTTGATGCACCCACATACAGCCCTGTCCTTGCACCATCGGACTACCATTTGTTTGGGTCAATGCAGAACTCCCTTAATGGAGTAAAGTTGAGTTCAATAGAAGCCTGTGAAAATTACTTGTCGCGATTTTTCGCGGAGAAACCACAAAAGTTTTACACTGATGGAATAATGTCTCTAGAAGAAAAATGGCAAAAGGTGGTCGACCAAAATGGTACATATTTGGTTCAATAAAGGTCATTATAAATATAAAAAAAATGAGTTGAAGTTTGATTAGAAATACGAAAAGACTTTTTCGACTACCCAATATCTAGGTGTTATGTTCACTTGTAGCGGTAACTCAACACCCGCAATTAAAGATCGCGTCAACGCCGCCAATAGAGCGTACTATTTACACCTTAGTTTGTTCAGGTCTCGTCTTTTATCTAGATCTACGAAGCTGACTTCGAAAGGAAAATTTTAGGGAAAGTGTTCCGACCCATTAAAAATGAAGATGGCAGCTACAGAATTAGGTACAATTCGGAATTGAACGAACTTATCCAAGACGAGACAGCTGTGCGTTTTGTAAAGGCGCAGCGTATGCGGTGCGGCTAGGTCCCGTGCTCCGTATGCCTGCTCAATCCGCTGTAAGGAAAGCCATGACTGGAAAGATAACACAGTCCTGCGAGGGTGAGTTTCTAGAATGGCTGTACTTGTTTCTTGTAGTTTTTTATGCGCTGAAAACGAGTCTGACCTTCAAAATGCTCCATCACGTCAGGATTTTTGGTAAATGAAGCCTAAAAGGTCAAAAAATGGCCATTTTAGCCATTTTTGATAATTTTTTTTGGGATAGAAAATTTTTTTTTTCAATTTTCGACGAAAAAGTTGCATAGTACAACTCTTTAGCTTTAAAACCCATTTTTTTAAATTATTGTACGATTTTTAAAAAAAAAGTTATGACATTTTGAAATTAACAGTTTCAGTTACGCCAATAGACGTTATACCCAACGTATACGTAACTGAAACTGTTAATTTCAAAATGTTATAACTTTTTTTTAAAAAATCGTACAATAATTTAAAAAAATGGGTTTTAAAGCTAAAGAGTTGTACTATGCGAACTTTTCGTCGAAAATTGAAAAAAAAAAATTTTCTATCCCAAAAAAAATTATCAAAAATGGCTAAAATGGCCATTTTTTGACCTTTTAGGCTTCATTTACCAAAAATCCTGACGTGATGGAGCATTTTGAAGGTCAGATTCGTTTTCAGCGCATAAAAAACTACAAGAAACAAGTACAGCCATTCTAGAAACTGAAAAAAGTTAAATTTCGCAGGCCTGTGTAATTGGTGCGAAGGCGAAGGGAAGACCGAGAAACCGATGGATAGACGCAGTAGGAAGCGATCTCACAGCAATGGGAATTCGCAACTATGAAGGAAAAGCAAGCCATAGAACACTTTGGAGGAATTTTGTGAAGGAAACTTTGACGCACCCCGCGTTGTAATGCTGTGAACGATGATGATAACTTAAAGCCATTAACAGCAAATGTAAAAATACTTTCTTGACAGCTGTGTTTGAAGTGTATATTATTTTTGATTTTTAATTGTGAGGTATTTTTAAACGGAGTAACTTTATTTCCTACTAATGGCTTATGAATTGCTTAGATTAGTCAAATAACACCAAAGATTAAAAGACCACCATAAAAAATGCGTGTTTCTCAAACAAAATATTTGAATTTCACTAGATTTTTAGATGTAGAAACTCTTCCTTGACAAACTCTATGTGATTACGTCTGCTAACAAAACCGCTTGATTTCTGCATATTTCGACCTCGTTTGGTGTTTCATATTTTTTTGTTTTCTTTAATTTTTCAAAAGGTCGTTTCTGCAGCCTGTTAAATTTGGCTTGTTTTCTTCTTCTTTGCCATTGCTTACAATTCATTATGCGCATATTCTTATTTTTACTGCAACTTGTAATTGGGCAGTTTGCTAATAAATTTCCATACCACTCAGAATTTTCAAAAAAATTATTGCTTACGTGTGGCTTGCCTAATTCAATTGTTCATGTCGTTAATTTTAATTAATCATAAATCATTATTTAATGTAGTGAACTTAAAAGCGCAATGCAAACATTTATTTATACACTTAAATACAAAGTAGTTTGCTAAACAAAACAAAAAAAAGCTCTGCAAACATAAAATTGTGCAACAACTTAATTCACTTTACCTCCAACACAAATCTGCTCCTGCATATTTACTATTTACCTCCAACAAAGCCGGACTTAATATCAAAATTTATGCGTTAGAAAGATTGTATCATAAAATATGTGTACTCAAATCCGTTGAGACATAAAATATTACAAAAAAAAAAAAAAAAGAAATGGAAATAAAATTATGGCGACTAAATCAAACTGTGAAGTATTAATAAATATGTGGCGCAGATTTGTGCTGCCTAAAGAGCGAAACTGAGCGAGTATTATTTACGAGGATATACATTTTTCATTTTTTCTTTCTTAGTTTTTGTTTAAAATTTTTCATTTTTGAAACTCTAAGTGAAAAATTGTTTTCAACACCTTCGGGGCTTCGTTTGATTTGTAACAATTTGAACTTGTGACCTGCCAGTGCTGATGCCTCAAAGGCTTCTGAAAAATATTATTTACATGTTCGTTAGTCGTGTAGCGCACGAACTGCTTTCTGGGTTCGCAAAGTAAAACATATTGGGTGGTGAGTGCAATCATTCACTCTGATCAGCGCAATCAAAACGTTTTGGCAAGAGTGATGGTTGAAAAAGGGTATAGAGATGAAGTGAAAGAGGGCATAGAGATAAGGGAAAGTAAAATTTTATTTTATTTTTTTAAAATCCACAAATATCCATTTCTAGAGATAGGCGCGGCATATCAGCTACACGTTCTGGGTTCTAAGCCAATTATGGAACTGAGACCACAAATTGCTTGAACACAATTTTTCCATTAGCGATCTCCACTCGATAGACAATGGCAGACATAAGAAGACTTTTTAACTCGTTTCACTTTTTTAACTTTTTGTAAAACGTAGACCCTCTTCGGAGTTGGAAAATGGAAGGCAAATGTGGCCTTAAGCAGTCTGCCAGTTTTTGTGTGAGAAATTTATGAATAAAAAATTTTTCTGAATCAAGTTGGTATGTCAGGATACATTTTTTATTATATTCGAAATATAATACATAACACTTGCCAATCTGGGTATCAAAATATTATCCAATATGGATACATCATTGACAATAAATTTTAGAGTTTTAGCAGCAAATAAGTCATAATTTTCTAATTTCAAATTACTGAAGTCTAAATTATTATCTCGTGACCAAAAGTTAAGTATAAACAAAACCTTGATCCGCATCGTGTTTCCCTTTGGTTGCGAACTATGGACCGTATGGGCAAGGTAACCGATTCCAAGTGCATATACTGCGAAGCACCGAGCGATGACTCTGAACACACGGTTTTTAGTTGTGACAGATGGCTCGCGTAAAGAATTGCTCAGAGGTAGCAGATTGGCGACATCGCACCGAGCAACATAATCAACAAAATGCTCGAACGTGGGGACAGCTGAAACGCGGCAATGAAATACATCGAGAACGTACTAGGAAAAAAAAAGATTGACCTCAACACTGTGCAACAAAGGGAAGCCGCACAGATAGAGACACAAGAAAACGAGCCTATAGCATAAAAGTTGGCTACAAATATGGTGGACCCAGACATGGGTGAATAGAATTGGTCCTTTATGATGCCGTTCTGGGCCCTCCCGAAGTAATAGAGAAAGCAGTTCCGTGACGCAGTAGACGACGGTCGCTGTACGTACGAAGGCATTTTGAACTCTACCTCATCCACCAAAAAAAAAAAAAAAAACTACCGACATTACCATAATCAGCTATTGGTATTTGAAAGAAAAATATTGCCTAAAATATATGGGCCTGTAAGACTGCAAGACGCTACCTATCGAATTGGATATAATTATGAGCAGGAAGCAATGGTACACCAAGGACTGTGATGTAAGACGAAGAAGAAGAAGACTACAATATACCACTTAAATGGAATGAAACCAAATCGGAAAAAATGTTCCACTAGATAGCGCAAATAGGTCGAAATATTTCTAAAATTTTGTATAATCGTTCAATTTGATTAATTTTCGTTATGTATTATTTACCTTATTTCGTCATAAGTTCGAAAATATTTGGTATAAATTATGGTATACAAAAAATATACAAACAGTCAAGCAATAAAGCGCGTAAAGGTCAAAGGTCCAATAAATTCATTACCCACGAAAACTCTTTTAATTTAGTAAATCAGCCAATTTATGTATGCCGAATACTGCTGGTGGTTTTCAGTCTTCAAACTCGAGTCAAGTCAACTCCTCTAAGGATCTGATCTGGGTTGCAGGACATAGGAGCGTAGAGAGAAATGAAATTGCTGATGAGCTTACCAGGAAGGGGTCGACTGAATTGGTCTTAGAAGTTAGCGGCATCACATTGATTGTTGTTAAAAGGCACAATAGATGGAGCTCCATTTCTTCGTGTGCTATTTCGAGAACCTTTTGGCTCCAGTACAATAGACGCAGAACGCAAAAAGCTCTGGAGACTTCGCTCCATTCAAATTCCAAATTTGTAGTTATATTAACCGGTCATTGGACGTGCCGATAGTCCACATAGTGCACACAGCCAAGAACCCTTATTGAGCAGACGCGAATTCCTCGTAGGTGGATCAAATAAAAAAAATGTGGGTCAGCAGTTACTTAGATACAGATATACTTACTAAATGGAAAAAAGAGTAGTGTACGGATAAATTGTGATCTTTTTTAAAAAATGTGTCAACTAAATTCGAGCGCAATGATGACTTCTTGGCTTGATGATCATAGTACTGACACGGAGAATATTACCGAAAAACCTCATGAAAATTTCTCTTACGAAATGGCTTTAATACATTTACAAACTTAAAGTGCTTTTGCTGCGATGACTTTTTAATGTTCTCGAATTGTGAGAAAAGATGGAAGCCTTGATTTATGTTGTTTATTGAATGAAATATAATATTTATTTTTGTTTCCGGTTTTAAAAAAATAATAATAATTGGCGCCTACACTTCTGTTAGGTGTTCGACCGAGCTTCACCTCCTATTTGTAGTGTGCGTCTTGAAGGTGTTCACAAATGAAGGACCTACAGTTTTAAGGGGTTACATGGGTTTCGTGGGTTCAAAACATCGACTTTTTTTTACTTACTTACGCAAGTCGATCCGAAAAATAGTTTCGTAGATACAGCCTTTGGAAGGTGTGCACTCCAAGCCACTTTTATTGTTGCTCAAAACTTTAATCGCGTTTTTCTCGGAACCGTGTTTTCAAAGTCGGTTGCCAAATGTTCTCGAAAACTACTCAGCCGATCTAGATGAACTTTTACACAGGTGTTCGAGATACAATTTACTCATGCTTGAACGAAGGATTATTTTTTTCCATTACAACTATTTAAAAAAAAAACAGAATGTCAAGCAAATTTGACCGAAATTTTCATTTTTTTGGAAAAATGTCTGCCAAAATTCAAATTTTTACTTTTTTTCTTTCCTTCCTTGAAGCACGAGTTTATGGTTTTAACTAAAACACTTATTTTTGTTTTTTCGTTTTCGCTGATCCTGTCAGGAGTTATGCTGACAACGCGGACGCACCTTTTTTTCGAGAGGTCACCGGAAATGACGTCCCAATGTAAACAATTATTTATTTAACTCAAATTTTTTTCTGTCTTTTAGATACATATTTAAAGAATAATTTCTGAAACTTTCAAAAAAAAAAAAAAATTAAAACTTCACCATTGTGACGTGATTTCCCGTGACCTCTCGAAAAAAAGGTGCGTCCGCGTTGTCAGCATAACTCCTGACAGATCAGCGAAAACGAAAAAACAAAAATAAGTGTTTTAGTTAAGATCATAAACTCGTGCTTCAACGAAGGAAAGAAAAAAAGTGAAAATTTCGGTCAAATATGCCCCTTGAGTAGAATTTGAAAGACAGATGGTGTTTTATGAGGATCTCTTTTATGACAGAAATACACTCGGAGGTTTGCTATTGCTTGCCGAGGGGCGACCGCTATTAGAAAAAACGTTTTCTTTATTTTATGTTTATATATTTATTTATCATATATTTATCAAATATATTTATTTTTATTTACGTTATTATTTTGAAAAAATACGTACACATTTTTGTCAAAATTTTTATTCAAATAAGAAATAATATTCAAATAATTAAAAAATTAAAAAGTTCTAAAATAAGCTACCCTCCCCTTGAGCAGAAATTTTTTGCGGCGAAAAAAAATTAACTAACTGTAACTTGTAAAATTGTCATGTTTTCATGTAGGTTTTTTAACTTTGCTTTTCAACTTTCATCTAATTAAAAAATGATCATTTCCACGCACCTACAGACGCCCCCGTTCTAACACAGCACAGAGTTAATCACCTCATTAGACTACACTAAAAAAATCATGATATTTGAACATTAAATTAATTCACCGCGTAATGAGAGCAATAAATTTTATTACGCTCATCTATTCAGAACATACCACACAATGTAAAACAACAAAAACCCACATCATGCATAACATCACTCAGCAGGGACTAATGGCACATAACAAACCGTATGCAATTGGCAATTGTCACACGCTGCGCTGAGAATAAAATCGAACAAATTCTCTATAGGCTACGACAAATGCACTCACTCTTTATTGCTTTACACCAATCACGCACCTATACCACCACCTTCTTAGTCAATTTATAAATTCAATGCGCTGCTCGGATTCCCGGTTCAGTTCAAGTTTGCCATTCAAGCGCGTCTGCAGTCGCAGTTAAGTTCGCTGTAGTTAAAAGGTCCGTATCATTCCGTACATATCTACATACATACGACGCTATTCGTTCGGCTCATGTACGTTGAACATTTCCATTCCTGTTCCCAAACCAACAAACTCAACTCCCCAAAAAATTCTATACCTTTGTTGAATTTGTTGGTTGGCCGCCGGCTGGCAGTGCGTCAATTGGTTTTCATACACATTCGTATTTAAAGTATTTGTTGGCCGTTTTTGTCCATTGTATGACTGGGTGCATTAGTAAAACTTTGTCTTGTTTGGAATTTTTTGTTTTTTCTTATTGGCTCTTGGTACGAGCTCGCGTGTGTATATAAATATGTGTGTGTGCATTAATCGCTAACACTTCGTCGATCTCATCTAAGCTGCTAAGTTGCTCTTTCTTCCCGTTGTTGGTTGTTGTACGTACATACATTTGGAGCTAAACTCGAGCCTATCGACCGCCGGACTATCAGTGCTTCAGTGGGTTTTTTTGACAGCGGGGACTACTTTTGCACTGCATTGCATAAAAAGTAGTTCAGTGGAGTGAACGGCTTCAGCAAGTGAGTGTCGCGCGTCAGTGCTGCTAAGTAGTGAAGCTTTAAGCCGCTAAAATATATTATATTAAATAATAACGGTGCTAATATAAAACACACTATTCGAGTGAAACCAAGTGGTGTGTTTTAAAGGTTTTGGAAAAATTTAGTACATCTTTTTTTTTTTTCTTTCAATGTGCAAATATCCTTGTGCGTGTAAAAAGTTATTGCACATATTTAAGTTTCAGTGTATGAAATATATGTAAAAGCAAAGACTTATAAGAAAAAATTAAACTGTAATGAGTGTGCGAATAAAAACCTAAATAGATGTCATAAAAATTATAGAACAGACTGCTGACTGAAAATAAATAATAATTCTAAAAAAAAAAAACAAATAAATATTTCTGAACACGCAAAAATAAGATTTGACTATAAAATAAATTGTTTACTTAAAAATAAATTAATATTTATTATATAATATCACGAAAATGTTTCTAAATTAATTGCAGTTAGAGAGGAGTATTTTGAGCGAAGCAAAAAAGGATACGAATAAAAGCAACAGTAAATAGATTGGATTAACCATTTTTTCACGGTAAGTGCTGCGGATAATAATGATAAAAGGGCAGCAAACTGCTCTAGTAAAGAGAATTAATTGTTTTAAAGGAAAAATAAGAGCATTAAAATGTATCTGTGCCAAAATCAGTTTGCACAATTTGTGTTAAAGAAAAACATAAGCCATATATTATACAATACGTAATTACAGAAGAAGAAGTTCTGTTCGCTTTTCTTAGCGAACAAGAACTAATTCAGTGAACTTGTAGCAACTTTTTAAGTGGTTGTTGGCTTAAGGGGGGCCTCTTATCAGTGGCTTCAAAAAAAGGAGTTTTTACTCAATTTTTTTTTTTGAGGCGAAAAAAGCAATACACAGGAATAATCTTTTGCAATTATTTGAAGGCCTGATTGAAGAGTAATAAACAATTTTTTAACATAAATTAAAAAACAAAATGGGGGGCATATGAGGGATCTCGCACAGCTTCTCGTCAATCGATTTTTTTAAGCCGACTGATAAGAGACCCCCTTAAATGAATCTCACTTAAAAATATTTTATGAGCGTAAATTTAAAATTTTTAAACTCAGAAAAATGAAAAATTCATGAACAGAAGTGGATACTCTTTATGGTGCTTTCTTGAAAGACTATTCGTCAGGTGATTTTATTCTCATTCTAAATTCTAAAAACTCTAAATAAATTTTAACTAATAAATAAGTTAATTTCTTCAAATTTAAAATAAAAACAAACAAATAATTTTTAATATAAAATGCAAAGCTTAGTCTTCGTGTTATAAGTGCAAATTATTTTTTCAATAAAGTGTTAGAACAAATAATCACTGCCCTCATGGCATGGCAGGCAAAGTGTACATCGTCGAGGGTATCTTTCACACTCAACGTTTTAAAGTCGAATTTTATGCTCCCTGCTCTTCTTTTCACTTCATCAACTTATTATATTCTACTCGTAAAATTGAATCCACCTTTTATATTCGGTGTCCCGCTAAAATAGCATATTTTGAATTTAGCGACAATTTTTTGTATTGGGTGTGTAGTAGGGCGGTCCGGTTTGTATGGAACACTCTTCCGACATATTTCCTAGCAGATTTATATTCCACATAATTTCGAGCCACCAAAATTTTGAAACAAGCTATCTTTAATTAATAAGGAAATGGTTATGATGATAGAAAGTGGAGAAAAGACGCCTTATGTTGATCTAAAAAATTTAAAACCAAAATAATTGTGAATAAATTGTTAATTGTAAATAAAAATTATGAAAAAAATGAATGAAAAATATGTATCGCATTTTTTTAAATAAACGCGTTGGTAATTTAAAAAAATATATGAAAAAAATTATAAATAAAAAATTATGAAAACAAAATTTTGAGATATGTTTTTTAATAAATGAGTTGGTAATTAAAAGAAAGTGATGAAAAAAATTATAAAGAATTAAAATGAAAAGTTTATAAATTTCATTTTTTAATAAATGCGTTGTTAATTGTAAAAAAATTATGAAAAAAAATTATAGAGAAAAATTTATGGAAAATTTTCTTTAATTAAATCTTGGAATGTAAATAATATTTTTTGTTCCTTTTGCAAAATTTGGATTAATTTACCTGCAAAACAACTACGTACCCTCTTTTTTTCTATTCAAAAATTAAAAAGTAAAAGTTTGTAATTAAAATGTAATGTGTGTTTTTTGTTTGTTTTTTAAATGAATACGTTCATGGTAGGTATGTAGGTTAGATGGCAAGAGTACTCCAGGTACACTACAAGTAACACTTACGTGCCGTTTTGATACCGTAATGTGGAGCACCACCTGTGAAAAGATTAAGAAAAAAACCGTCTACAGCTATCCAGTGCTGTTGATGTAGTTGAGGAGCGAAAAGGGATCTAGGCTGGAGAATTTCTTTAAGTCATCCCCAAAGGGCACGCTAAGGAATCTCAAGCGCCTAGCCGCCAGAGCCGGACAGTGCTCAACAGTCTCTTTCTCTGCAAGGACCCCACAGCTTCTACAATAGGGGTTGTACGGAAGTCCAAGCTTCTCCGCATGAGTACCGATCACCCAGTGACCAGTGAACACCACAATGAGTTTGGAAATTGAATAGTGTTCTCATCACCTTAAAGGCGTTTCCATCACCTTAAGCGTTCATTTTATATCGTATTGAGGCCATAGTGTTTTCGAAATAGCACACTATGAGACAGACCTCCATTTGTCCTGCCCTTTTTTAGAAAGAAATTGTGTAGTTTCCCTTTAACAACGGTCAAGGCAACACCAATGTCTGAGAATACATTCATAATTGTAAAAAATTTAGGAAAAAAGAAAAAATCCTGTAAAATAAATTTTTGTGTTTATTTTTTTTTGCAAGTTTAAGGTTTATTTCCTTATAAAAAATATGAAATACAATTTTAAAACAAAATGTAAAATAAAATTTTTTAATAAGTTTTTCTTAAGTGTAAAAAAATATATAAAAAAAAAACTATGAAAGAAATGTATGAATAAAAATGTATGAAAAAATATTATTTACATAAAAAAAAATTACGTACCTTCATTTTTCTTATTCATGTCTGTATTAAAAAAATAATAAGGTTCACAATACTTTAGTTAATATCAATTTTCATATTAACTGAAGATAGCTCCTGTGCGGCCGCCGTAGCCGGATGGGTTAGTGCGTCACTTCCATTCGGAAGTGCATAGGTTCGAACCTCCAAGCATCAAACATTAAAATGATAGAAAGAGTTGTTCCCAATAGCGGGGTGACCCCTCGCCAGACATTGGAAAACCTCCGAGTGTATTTCTTCTTTGAGAAGGACCCTCTGCCGTTCAGTTAGTTAGTTGGTTGGTGTAGATGTTGCCTGAGCAACACAGCTCAGACCCAATTAGTATAAAAGATGGTATTTTGATACACCATTGGTATAACCACTGCTTTTTTATTAGTCAAACCATCTAGATTTGACTATAAATGTGTCAATTTTCTTTTCTACAATTTCCTTCAAGTTTTGTCATCGAGTATTCGTCCAGCGTTCTATGCCGTAAAACACCCAAACTTGGGCACTCACATAGATAGTGAAAAACTGTTTCTCTAGATTCTTCTTGATTTCAACTTCTATATTTATTGTTGAATGGCCACCCCAAAAGACCAGTGACCGGTTATTGGTGACGCAATTTTGAAAATGTCTACCCGAGGCTTTCTTAACAATTCGTCAGTTCTCGATTTGTTGAAATTGGACCACATTTGTTAAGTTATTTTGCAGATATCCGTGTAAGTCCAACTGTCCACGGCCTACTTCTGGAACAGAGAGAAGATCTGCCTACCTATTACTACTGCTTTTGATTCGTTATAGGATGCCCCCTGTCTTGCCAATGCATCAGTTTTCTCATTTCCTTCTATGTTCCTATGGCCAGGTACGCAGAGGAGAGTGATGTCTGTCGTGCGTGTTAATGCATCAAGTTCTTCTTTGCATTGCCTGACGATTTCTGAATTGATTATAGGTGACTTCAATGCTAAGTGGGCTGCTTGACTATCTGAAAAAATACGTACTTCCGATAGTTGTTGCGGATAGTTTTTAATCATTCTGCAAGCTTCTCTTATCCCGAGAACTTTTGCTTGAAAAATACTATTCCAGTTCCCGAGGCGGAAGGATTTAGAAGTTTCGAGGTCTTTCAAATACACAGTCAGTGTAAAGTATGTACAGTTGTATTCTCTTTGACCACTGAATTCAAATTCCACTCGTTTCGCGTAGGTAACTTTATCTTAAACTCTATTCTGAAGTCTAGAGAAGCGGCGGTAAAATCTGATGGACTGCTAGTAAGCCTTTAGCTGTTTAAGGTAACCTGCCGTTCGGAGTTCAATGCCTTTTACTCAATGTGGAATCTGAATCTGCTAGGAAAAATGTTGAAAAAATAATGTGCAGCCTTGTTGTTCGATAGGTGTGTATAAACTTAGAGGCTTAGAAGCACACACTACTTCTAGAAATTATGAAATTTCAATACTCAAGTGGAAACGGCTCGAAAATAATGCTACCTCACTCCAAGAATATATACAAGTGAATTGCCTACCTTTTTTTTGAAACATTTGGATTAATTTACTTGATAAATAATTCTTCAACTGAGAAACGATATGTTGACAAAATTGCAGCAGTACTATTCTTATTAGTAAATTAGCTGATCATTTCTTTTTTACTGCTGTCAATTTTCTTACTTAAGGATTGCATTTATTCAAGGCATCTGTGTAAAAAAGTCTTTGCTCTTGCTTCATTACTATGACATAAATTTACTAAAAACCCAAACAATTTGTGTTATTCCTTTTAAGAAGTTATTTGTGTATAGTGATAAGTAAACTTAGTGTAGATGGCGTGATATGAGATATAGTTTTTTAATTTGAAAATTCATACTCATTATTAAAGTTTTAATGTTGTAAAATTTCATATCACAGTTCATCATTGGAAAAATTTTGCAAAGGAGCTTTTTGTGATTAAAAATTAGGAGAGGATATTATTGTAATGAAAAATAAATAAAAATAAAATTTTTTCGAGTAACTTTCTACTGACTGCTCATTAACCACTATTATACAATAGTATATACTGTATGCTTTATTAAATAGCACAAATCACCACTTTTAAAGCGTGCAAACCACTTCTGGCACGTTCGCTCAGATAGAGCATGCTCACCATAAACTTCCACCAAGATACGATGACTTTCGGCTGCTTTTTTCTTCATATTAAAATAATGAAGAAGAATTCCCCGCAAAAACACATTATTTGGCACGAAATTCGACATTTTCAAGTGTGGTAAAAATATTGTTGTTTACGCTTCAAATAAAAAACTTATACTGACGTTTGTGCCTTACGACAGTAGCTCTCCAATGAATGTTTGGAAATGTGGATCGATGGAATAATAATCAAGTTACGCCATCTGTTGTAAAACCGCACGAACTTATTCATAGTCCTATTACAAAAATCTAATACCAATATTTGTTATAATCTTCGACCTACATTTTTCCAAGAAATATCGATGCGTGATGGCTACATTTAATACTTTGTCCTTTTTTTTAATTTTTATACTCGATTGGAAACTTGATAGGATATAAAGTAAAAAAAATAAAGCATGTCATTTACTTTCCGGCTATTGTGCGCAGTTTCGTGCCAGCAGAATCAACAGTATTGTCACTAACGCATATATTTCTTCTGAGCGTCCTTCAAGATGCACAAAAACTCAAAAGGTGACAAGCATCATTAACAGGCATCCAATTCTTATTTGAATATATAAATATGGAAATGCTTGAATGCGTATGAATTGAATGAATTGAATTTTTGCCAAAACTAACGGGATGACATATTTTAGTGCTGCTGCAGCGCGTTTTACGTATTTTAACAATCATTGTTCTAAAACTATTATTGTTTATTGATTGTTTCCTTATTAGCTTGTACAGTTTAGAAATCGTGCAAGGTAGAATTAGTTATGATAATAAACGAATAAAATACACATAACTTTTGCGCTGTACAGCTGCATTAATTTATTTATTCCGTTACTCTGCGTATAAACGAAAATTTGTTCCGTATTTAAGTTCTGAATATTTGCACATAAAATCTATGAGGCCGTGGCTAATTATTATAATCTGAATATCAGGAAAAACTGTAAGCAAGCGTACTGAGCACAGTTTGAATAAAAGCAGCCTCATTTAAAGCTAGCTGCAAAAATGAAGCTAATGACGTTCTCCTTCGATTCGTAGTGAAGAAACTTTGTCTCTAGATCAAGCAGAAAGTTTACTCGAAGTTTTGATAATAGTGATCTAGTAGCTCTACAAGTATTTGTTTAGGAAGTAAAATACTTTGCATAAAAGTGAGGTCCTTGTTTCAAGTTTCTTTTCTTTAAATTATAAATAGTATATATCTTCTAGGAATATCCACTTTATTTATTTATTTACTGAAATATAATTATAAATGATTACACTGCCCAATTAACACGTTCCTTGCCACGTGAACTGTTTTCCGTACACGCTAAACTGTATTTGAATGCCAAGCTGAATTTTTGAATTTAAAGAGTTTTCGTCTAAAATTTAATACTCGGTAAGCGGTAACATCCTTTTATATGAAGTATTGATATTTGCAGCTATTTTTTTTATTTAAATAATTTTAATATTTTTAATTATGGAATATATATAAGAAAAGTATAGGGTTTTTCAATTGGCGCGGGTCAATTTTGGCGCTCTGTGGCAGCCATTTTGTTTTGGTGACATCTGTCAAATCTTTTGTTTATTATTCAGTTGCTTATGTCAAATCATCATGGCAAGTTACACGATTGAACAGCACGTTCAAATGATAAAACTTTATTTTGCAAATGAGTGTTCATTAACGCAAACGTTGCGCGCATTGCACCCTTTTTTCGGTAGACGTGGTGGCCCTTCCAATTTCTTATGGCCCATATTGAACCATATGGACCTAGAGGACACGCTACGTGCCACACAGCAAACGCCATTTTATTCCATTTCAATATCTACCCGCCCTTATTGAAAACCCCTTTATAAGCAGCTAGCTGCAAAGGCTAAATTTATGTAAGGTGTCATTTTAAGATCGCTTCTTTTTACTCTTCCGAAGGTAATATAAGACAGACAAATATTTATTAATCCTCTTTTCCATAAGCCAATGTTATTTTTTTTTCTGGTGCTGAAAATAATCTCATATCCCAGCTCATTAGAACTTTTCTAGTACTGAGAAGGGTTTCCTCCATATCTCAAGTATGCTCTAGATATTTATTGAGTAATTTCATTCTTATCTTTGTATGAGCTTACCTGGTCCGAAAAATATATTATTTGTTACCTTAACGTATTTTCTTCCTGCCTCAAGCAACATCATTGGCTCTCAGCACTTAAGTTTTACACCTCCATAAACTTCTGCGAAGGAAGATTAGATCGAAGGAGTGGAAATATATTCACTGTAAAGTTTCTTAGCGACTAGTTAACGAAATTTAGCGTAATTTCGAAATAAAAAGAATAATATCTTTAAAATTGAGTTCAAAAGATTTAAAAACTCTTATCACTTCGAGCTTAATTAAACAGCTCTCTTCAATGTTTTATTGCTTGCATTTTCGTTGTCTCTCGCTTTGTTTAACTTGTCCTCCGTCCAGTCAGTACTCATTTTTCGCTGGCACCCTTTTTTATACCAAAGGTCGATCTCGCTTATTTCTATTGAAGTCCGCTTATTTCGTAGCCTCTTTGTCAATTCCAAATGCATACGAAAGGCAAATTTTTGGAGTAGCACAGTTTGATGAATTCAGTTCAGCGTTTCCTGATTAAAGGAAAAAAGTGCATAACATTACTTTATTTATTTATGTTATGTGTTTTACTAATGATTTTTATTCATTTTGTAGAAGTGTTGTGGAATTGCATGAAAGGATATATATAAAGGGGTACTAAGAAATTTTCATTTGATATTTTAAGTTGTTTTAAGAAACAGTTTTTGTTTTTTCAATATAATCGCCACTCGCTCTCCATAAGGTCTGCTACCGTTGTGCGCTTTAAACGTCTTCGGGAAGAATCCAACCGAAATAAACTAGATGCTGCGCCGTGCCTTTGTAGTCGCTGTTTGTGAGATATGACAAATTGCTTTGACACTTCGGCGACAGTTGGCAAGCTAAGATCACGATGAAGGTCGCTATTCTTTTCATACTATGGTGCTTTTACTATGCTCTTCAGGAATTTCTTTTGCAGGCGCTGGACAGAGATAATGTACTTTTGGCTAGCGTATCCGCAAAATTGTATGCCGTAAGTCGAAACCGGCCTTAGTGTTTGCTTGAAATTAAATGATTTGTTGCGGATTGACGAGCTTGAGCGCCTACTAATTATTTTATATGGAGGGCAATTTCAACACCGTAAGCAAAAAAAAAACATTGTTAAAAAGGAACTAAATTTTTGAGGCCCTCCGAGCCTCGAATGGGCTATAAAACTGCAAATATAAAAGTTTTTCCAAAATTTTGGTTGAAAATTTGTATGGATTTTTTTTAAATATTTCTGAATTTCGTACAAGGCCTTGAACTTTTCTTCATATGGGTTTTGCTGAAAAATTAGCTGTATTTTTATGATTATATTTTAGGTTAAATTTTATTTTAAAAAATTGTATGTCATAATTTATAATCACTAGCGGTGTATGGCCTGTTTTTGTCGGGTGTATATAAGTTACACGCTCCCGTAGCTGGATGGGTTGGTGCGTGACTACGATTCGGAATTCACAGAGAGAACGTAGGTTCGAATCTCGGTGAAAACACCAAAATTAAGAAAAACATTTTTGTAATAGCGATCGCCCCTCAGCAGGCAATGGCAAACCTCCGAGTGTATTTCTGCCATGAAAAAGCTCTTCATAAAAATATTTGCCGTTCGGAGTCGGCTTGAAACTGTAGGTCCCTCCATTTGTGGAACAACATCAAGACGCACACCACAAATAGAAGGCGGAGCTCGGCCAAACACCCAAAAAGGGTGTACGCGCCAATTATATATATATATATATAAGTTACACGCTTTCTCAAGTCAATCAGCTGCACTGATGTCATGCATAGAAATCCCTCTAAGGGAATCCCACACGTGAAAAAATAAGAAGAAGAAACACATTTTCAGGAGTTCTCGTATTTCAAGTTGAATCTAAGAACCCTGCGACTAACAGTCAATACACCAAAAAGTTGAATACTTTAATGCATTCTTCTGAATTTCGTGCAAAGTTTAGAACGTTTGCTCTTATGCGTTTTGTCTAAACAAATTACTGAGTTTTTACTAAAAATGTGATAAAATTAAACTTAAAAAATTAAATGTCAAAATTTATAATTACAAGCAGTGCGTGACCTTTTTTATCGAATATTAGTTGCATACTTCAACTGCACTTCGGCCATGCATGGATTTCTCTATAAGGGAAGTCCACTTGCACAAAAATAAGACGGAAAAGACATTTTCAACATTTCCCATACTTCAAATCGAACCTTAAAACCCTCTGCCTAACAATCAATATGCCAAGCACACGCATACTTGAGCCTGCGCACTTTAATTATCTCTGTGATTAAGTGATATAGAGAACCAGGAAATTGTCGTGCTTTTGTTCACTTCATGCACTTTTTATATCATAATGACTATTTGCTGAAATAAATTCATTATTGAAACTGGATTGGCAGTGTAAGAAAGCTAGTAACAAATGCTGGAAACGAAATTTATATGCACTGAATGGCTAGTTTGTCCAGAATTTTTATGACAAATGACAAGGTATGCAATTATCAGAAGTATCAAATTTGTTGGAGTCAAGCTTTAATGTACTCATACACATACGTACACATCAGTATTTGTATGTATTTTCCATAAATAATACCGGATTTGATAACCTGCTACAACGGCACAGCTTCCAGGGGTAGTAGAAGAAAATAAAAGCGGAGTAATGTAGATGGTAACAAAAGGTATTAGAAATTCAAAGAATTATGTCATTTCTATGCGTCTGCAAGGAAACGCTGAGGTTGAATATTTTTTGTACATTTTTTTTTGCAAGTCGAAATTCGCAACAACTGAATCGCCGTCTTTAAACTAAATGGCCGAGGTCGAAATGCTTTTAGCACTTACTGCAGAGTTTATTTACAATAAAACAATGTAGCACTTTGAGCACAGAAGATATTTTTCTTGTACTTGTGTTTTTTTTTCTTTGCCTTCGTTTCCTCCTTGCCTTTCTGACTTACTTTGACGGCATTGAACGGCCTTTGGTTTTGTTTGCAGCTTCTTTAAACATCATTGTTTGTCAAGTAATAAATTTTACTTTCATCTTGCGCGCTGCACACTAACACACGCTTTCGCTGGCTACTTGTTTGGCTATCCGTTAGATGGCTGCACACACACATGCGCATGTTTGCGCAAGCCATTGAACGATAAAACCAAATAAAAGACAATTAAAAAAGAAAACAGTTTGAGCTTATGCTAATAGGAATGCTAATTAAAAGCAAAAATGCACCGCCCAGACGTTTATTTTTAATAAAAATTTAATTTAATTTTTAACAATAAAATTTGTTAAAAAGGAAATAACAAAATAAAAAATTAAAAATTCGTAAAAATTTAGTTTTCAACCAAAATTAAGTAATTAAAAATATAAAAAATAGTTCCAAAATGTAAACTAAAAACCCAGAAAGCCAAACGTACGTCATAAAATGCCACGAAAATTTGCACATGAAAAGTTGCTGTGCAACAAAAAAAAGCAAAAAATTTGCACAACTCATTGCCATTTGAGTCAGGGGAATGTAATATGCATATTTGGGCAAGCGGAAGAGCAACAACAAACAAAGTAGTCGTCGCATTCAACAGCATAGTAATCAGTTTGACCATGGCATAGGCAATAAATTTCAAGAAGAATATCTCCACTTATCCGTGACAGAGGCTGCACACAGCGGCGTGTCATTGTAGTTTGCGGGTCAATTCACAATGATGAGTAGCCCCAAATTTAAATTCAAAATTTAACAATGCACAGCTTTTTCCTCTCTACGATCTCCAAATCGTTTTAATGTCACATCCAATTTTAATTGACAATGCGCGACACAATGACTTCTATGACTGCCAAGCGCACAAAAACACAAAAATAAAGTAGATATGTTTATAGCGGCATAGCCAAATAAGCAAGCAGTGCAAAAGCATAGTATGCAAAATGCATGTCAATGTCAGCGCTGCAAACTGAAATTACATAATAAATGTTTTGCATTCGCAAAAAGGCGAGATATGAATCTTGCGCGTACGAGCGAAAGCCACAAACAAGCCCACATACAGCCAAACACACGCACACATCTGCTGTGGTTTCTAAACGCATAGAGCAACTCAAAAAATAAGTAAATGAAAAACGAGAACAAAAAAGATTAAAAATAAAAATAAATAAAAGTCAAACAAACAAACACTCCGATTATGATAAGGAAATAAAAATTAAAAAAAAAAAACGCGCGGGAAATGTGGAAGTGTTTGCTCGCTGAGTTATTGATATTTGGCCTTAGCGAAGTATCCAATTAAGTAGTTTAGGAGCAATAAAAAGGTTAAAAGTAGCATTTAACTGCAATTTAAGGCTGAGTTAATAGAAGTGAAATAAAGCACAGGTTTTCTAACGAATTTTCCAATAAAACTGAGAGTTCTTGAATTTAAAAAAATAGTTAAAAAACTAAAAAAAACGCTTTAATGACAGAACTGGAAAATAGAAAATGATGTTTACTGTAAGGGTGAAATAATTAATAGAAAATAACACTGTGGTACAAAAAAAAAGTTGCAAAAAAACTTTGGATCGGACATGGTGAGGGTTGTAGCTTATGAAAAACTGAAAAGAATGGTATGTATTAAATTTTGAATACACCCTCAAAATCTCGTTTTAGAGCCAAAAAACCGTTTTTAGGCATACTCATGTACAAAATACATCGTACCTTTGTCATTTTTTGACGAAATTAAAATTTTTTTTTTCATTTTCCAGCTAAAAGCTTAACCTTTCCAACCGTGGAAGAATTTTTTTATTATCTTTTGGATTCATGGAGATAGAGACCAAAAACCTTCAAAAAATTTGATTTTTTTACTTATTTTTCAACTTTGAGACTAGTTGGTAGCTTTAATTTTATATAAAACATCTATTTTCTCTTACTACATCAAAAGTGTGTTTAATTTTGCTTTTAATGACCCCTAATTCAAAAGAATTCGTTAGAAATTATCCAAGGAATTGCGTTTATAAGATTATAGTCACTTTACTAGTTTTACAAGTAATGTGATATTTTTTCTATTCTTACTTCCTCGTATTTTTTTTTGCATTTTATGCACTTTTCTATACTTTTTCCACAAGTACATTACTCAAACACAATTAAGTCCATTATACTGCACTTGGGTTCCCTTTTTAATTTTCTTTAAATCTACCCAACCCCGAATAAGTCTGAGTAGATCTTGTGTTGCCAAGGAGCCAAGGTGGTCGCTACTTAATACATCAGTGCCAAAGACCTCAAGTCTGATTCGTGCGAAGGTCAGGCAGATGCACAAAATGTGGTCCGCTGTCTCATTCTCCTCTCCACATGCCCGCCACTGGGCAGAGTGCACTACCTGAGATGCCTACCTCTTCCATGTGCTCTGCCCATAGTGGTCCGTCATCAGTCCAACCAGCTGCCCACACATTCCCTTCTGCTTAATGAACATGACAGGTAAAATCAGTTTTGTTCATCTGCAGCCTCTCTCTGTCTGCCAACGGCCTCAGAGCCCATTCTAGCTAAAGAGTCAGAGATCTTGTTACCCGCCATACCCACGTGTCCCGGGACCCATGTTAGCATCAGGATATTATGTCTGCCAACATAGTTTAATGTGAATTTACAGTGCTCAACTACTCTTGAAGTGGTTGAAGGGCTGTCTAAGGCTTTCCACAACAAAGTTCATCGCTTCTTGAACAGCATACACCTCCGCTTAAAACACGGATGCGTGTATTCCAAGAGGGAAATGTAGTTTTGTCCCGCTTTTTATGTTAATCTCCTTACATATACATTAAGCTTCAAAAGTATGTATACATCACATATTTATAATTTCAATTATTTTTTTTTTATAAAAATATAGTTCATACTACAACAAAACCCATATTAAGCTAAGTTTTGAACTTTGTATAAAATTTGTGAAAATTAGGCAACTTTTCAACTTTGTAGAATATTTTCAGGTATGCAGTGTGAAGTTCATTGAATTTACTTCATTTTAATTTTAAACTTTACTTTACTTACATTTAATAGTAAAGTGCAAGTTTCAGGTGGTTTAAAATTTGCATTGATTTTTGAAAATTTTTTCTGCTGACAGTGTCGGAAGTTTTCTTCAATATAACAAAAAAAGTAAAGTAGGCGTTAAATGAGGAAAATGCAGAAGAAGCCAAAAGAAAAAAATCTAATTATTACTTTACATTTTTTAAATTATTATCTATTAGTTTTTTGAACAACCACAAATCACAGAAAACGGAGAAAGAACAAAACATAATATTTATAAAAAATATATTTGTCTAGTTAGAAAAAGGGCAAAATAAAGCAAGTAAGAGCTATTTTTATACGTGTATGTGTGTATAAACATATATTTAAAGTTTTCGTATTTCTTTATCGCTCCATATTCCGATTAAACAATGCTTTTATCTTTGCACGCGCACTGCTGCGATCACTATAGACATTTTAATATCTTCCCATGCAAATATTTCAGGAACGAGTCGACTTATTTGACAATTTTGGGTCAATCTACTCGCCAAGCTTTTTGTTTTGATACATATATACTTCAACTCTGCAGCAATAGTAGTTCGGTCAGGTTAAAAAGTATCTTTCATACATTCAGCTGAAGTCATTCCAAAGACTTAAGCAGCGAACTTGCGTTAATGGCGGACGGAGCAAAAATTATTTGTAATTAATCTATAAATAGAAATAATAATTCTATAAATAGAAAATGCGAGAATTTTTACAAAAATGTAGCTGTACACGTCAATGGGTACAGTATCCAAAGTACTTTATACATGTTTGTTATATTTCTGGTAATCTATGGATGCCAAGCCGAAAACATCTTTTGGGAACAAGTGCAGTAGTTTTGGAAAAACACTCTGCATAAGCCGAGACAAATGACAATCAAAAGGTACCGGAACTGGAGAATGAGATGGGTGCAATGAAAATTCGTTTGCATAGTTTTATAAATAGTTTTTATGTGCTGATGAGAACGAGCGTTGTAATGGTGCGTGCACTTCTGTTCGGTGTTTGGACGAACTCCTCCTCCCATTTGTGGTGTGCGTCTTGATCTTGTTCCACAAATGGAGGTACTTATACAGTTTTAAGCCGACTCCGAACGGCAAATGGTTTTTCAAGAGGAACTTTTTTATGGCAAAAATACACTCGAAAGTTTGCCATTGTCTGCCGAAGGGCGACCACCGCTATTAGCAAAAATACTTAACGATAGTGGCTTATACTTAAAAACTTTGGCAAAGAAAGAATGCACCAATGCAAATCAAGAATGTAGTAGCAGCAGTCACGACCATTTTTTTAATTTTATGTGTTCCTAAATTGTCGAACTTTGTTAGCGCAAGGAGAATTCAAGCAATAACAAAATACACGCCATTGTTTTTTTGCCGTACTGCTGATGAATTTCACAGTAAACGTAAGTAGGTGTATAGTAAATTATATATTATACTTGCTACTACAAAATCTATCCTAAAATGATTTCTGTTTTTTTTTAAATGAAGATTAATAGATAATAAAAAACCTATTGCCCACTATTTGACTACGCGATTCTCATTGCAACATCAGCAGACTTAAAACACAAACTCTATTTTTCGTATTTTTCCCCCTTATTTTTTTTGCTTGCATTACTTGGTGGGTGAATGGTGCTTGATGGTATTTGCGATTTCCAAGTACGTAATTTCCATGAATTCTTCACACCTTTCAAAAATAAATACTCGTATTCATACTCAAAATGCAGCTACCAACTTTATAGGTTTGCAAATAAAATTTGCTATTACTGTACCTACAAACTTTACCCACATGAAAACACTCATAAAAGCCACGAACAACAATGTGATTACTGCACGATCATGCATTATTTATTTTCAAAATGGATCTGCATATGCTACCAAGAAGCAAAATAGATTTTACCTGCTTATTTTGCATTGATTTTTATAATTTTTTCTTTGTGTTTTCTTTGAGTTTTCTATTTGAAATTCTTTTTCCCTCCTTAAAGCAATTTTCCAGTGGTAGTGTGCAATGGTCTAAAAGTTGAAAATACCATGTTTTGAACGTGAAGCGATAAGGAATTCCATGCACAAAAAAAAGGTATCACTTCATTTATTGCAAGTGTTGGTCGAAGTGTTTTTGTTGGCACTGGTGCGACTATGGTTTGCGTGCCTAAGATTTCTAGGTGCGTTCAAATGTTGCATTGAATGTTGCTCGCATGAATGCGTAACATGCGTTGAAGGCTATAAATGCTGTTGTTGCATACTGGTATTTCCATGCATTTGGCTCTGTGCTCGTACATAAAACTACATATAAACATGAGAGTAAATATTTTTTATACGTTCATATACAAATAGTCACTGATGGATGCTGAGATTAATGCGGGTGTGTATTTCGTCATATCTTGATGTCGACGCATTGAAAATATTGTGAATATAAAAATGTACGTCAACTATTGGCGACAGTTTTGGAGCTACGCTGGAAACTAAGAAATAGTATTCTAAACGAGATAGTGGCATTTTTAAATGACAAAATTTAAGGTTGGAATATAAGAAGCTTGGAAATTTGAAAAATTATCTAAGCAAAATTTATATTGGAAATAAATATCCACTTGTAAAAAAAAAAAAAAATCTGTGTAAAATCGCATAAGCAATGAAAATCGACAAATCTATTAGAAATATACTTATTTTGAAGATGATACAAAATGATCTCAGATTTGGGAATGCGTTCTGCGCGGTACATAATCATTCGATCGCCCCAGCGTTAGTTTTCACTTTGACGAAATTGCATGCATCGTCATAAGCATTTGAAAAGATAGCGTTTCATAAAGTAGCATTAGCCTTAAGCGTTTTACACACAAGCTGTGTGATTATAGCGACACAAGTTGCAAAAACTTGCGCATGCAAATAAAAATATGCTGAGTTTTGAGAAAAATTTATTTTATTTAATTCACATCAAATTTGTGATTAAACTGCCCACAGGGAATGAGTGGAAACTGGACGCGTTAAGGGGTTAGAGGTAGTCAGAATTTTCAAAAGTTGGATTTTTTTTACATATTCTTAAAGTGTAATATCTTAGAAATATTCTGTGAAAATTTGAAGTGAATCCGTCAAATACTTTCGAGTTATTCAGCAATTAACAAAGGGGGCTAGGGAGCTCTGGAGCGTTCGAGCGCAAGTAGCTAAATTTTAAAAGCGTTTCTCTTAAAACTATGTTTTTTTGAACTGTTGATCACTGTAACTTAAAAACCGCTTGGTCGATAATAATAAAATCAATAAAATTTACACCGTTGAAAGTTTCAACTTCTTCATCAGGATTTCGAGAATTTCTGAATATGCAGTTTTATAGCCTATTCAGGTTTAGTATAAGAAAGTGATTTTTCACATTTTTTTTTTTTTGCTGAGGTGTCACGCCTTTTCTTTATACAAAGTGTAGCATATGATCGAATATTAGATTATATGAGAGAAAAAACTAGTGCCTGATCGAAGGATTTTGTTTTTCAAAAATTTCGATTTTGTTTGAAACAATTAATTGTCGGTTTTTGCTCGAAAATCTGAACAATATTTCCTATTTTTGAAAAAAAGAAAGCTTCGCTCAGGCACAAGATTATCTTTTAACAAAACTAATTTCTGATCGAAGAATTTTTTTTTCAAAAATTTCGATTTTGTTTTGAACAATTAACTGTGGGGTTTTTCTCGAAAATCTGAAAAATATTTCCTATTTTTGAAAAAAAGAAAGCTTCGTTTAGGCACAAGATTATCTTTTAATAAAACTAATTTCTCTTGTCCGATTGAGTTTAGATGAATCTCCAAGGACTTGTGATGATCACCGCAAGGGACTTCTGGAGAAACGGGCTCCACACAAACAGCGCGAACTTTTACAATTATTATTATTTTTTCTTTTAAATTTTGCTAAATGCAAGTCAAGTGATGTATTAATGCTATGTTGTTATTTACATAAAATAAAGCAAAAGACTAGCAAATAAATACAAAAATTTATTGAAAATCGGGCCTCTGGCTACAACTAACCCCTTAAGGAAAGGGGTTACATCTCTTACGCAGAAGGCTTCAAACTCGACTACTTGGAGGATTGAAGAGTTGTGTGTTCTGAACATGTATTTACCCTAATCTCTATTAAAATATACCCCTGTGGTTTTTTCTCATATACACGGCGTACAACATTTTTTATGAAAATATTTTTATAAAATATTTTTTTATACAAATATTATTCAAAATATAACAAAAGCCACCTAACGCATAATTTCAAACGTTGTACAAAATTTTAAAAAAATTTTGAAAGTTTCAACTTCTTCATCAGGATTTCGAGAATTTCTGAATATGCAGTTTTGTAGCCTATTCAGGTTTAGTATAAGAAACTGATTTTTCACATTTTTTTTTTTTTTTGCTGAGGTGTCACGCCTTTTCTTTATACAAAGTGTAGCATATGATCGAATATTAGATTATACGAGAGAAAAAACCTACACCATCCACAAAAAAAAATACAAAAATCAACAGTAGCTTAGGCTGTAAAACTGCATATCCACAACCATTCCAAGCACTTTGACTAAAAAGTTGAAATTTTGAAAATCTTAGAAAATTTGGAAAATCTCTACAAAGTTTGAAACTTTGCGTTATAGGTTTTTGTTGTAATATGTTGTAGAAAAAAAATTAAAGTTGCGTTTATAATATTCAAACGAGGTATAAATGGGAAGAAATAGTAGAATACAAATTAATAGTAGTAAGGCCAAGTTCGGTTAGCGAGTGTCCTAAATTATTCAGCGACTTCCTGTGGCAAAATAAAAGTTCATAATTTTCAAACTGGCCATATTATATTCTTCCCATATATTTGCTTATTGTATTATTGTAGAATAATAAACAAATTCAATTAGGCAGCCGTAGCCGAATGGGTTGGTGCGTGGCTACCATCCTGAAGTGCACAGACTCTAAAGCTTGTACACGAAACACAAATTACTGGAAACAGTTTTGTCTAATGACGAGTGTTCTAGAGGGCAAGTAGATCAAAATTCACACTGATTTTTGAGAATTTTTTTTGGTTGTGGCCTTGTGTATTTTCTCCGCTCCATTTAACGCCTACTACACATTTTTTTATATGGAAGAAAACACCCAACGTAGCCAACAGCAAAGAATTATCAATAAGAAACCCAATTTTTAAACTACTTGAAATTTACATTTTATTGTACCAGAATTTAATGATCTATAAAACTGTGCACCAGAATTCACTCTAAAAAATTCGGAGAAAAAAATTTGAAATTTTGATGATAATTTGCCGAATTTTTACAAACTTAATATAAAGTTCGAAATAACGCGTTAGACCGTTTTTGTTTTCGTATAAACTATATATATACAAAAAAATAATACAAATTAAAAAATAAATAAACAAATAGTCAAAACTTGTCAATATGTGATGTTCACTTTCTTTGTTCTGATACTTCATCGTTTGGCGCTACAGCTTCTTGTGAGCTTTGGCCTGCTGAACAGTACATCTTCGTGCTGCTCTATACGTTGCCGTTTCCTTCCAGTGCTTTAGATTAGGTTTTTCCAAGTCTTCTTTCACTTCTTCTATTCACCTCGATCTTGATCTTTATTTTTGCTTTATTTGTGTATGCGTTCGCTTCCAGAATTTTCTTTTGGGCTCTTGAACTGTACATTCTCATAACGTACTACATTTTCGCCATTAATAAGTTCGTCCAGTTCGTCATTTGATCGTATGCGCCATTCGTCTTGTGCAATTCTGGTTGCACCAAATATTTTTCTGAGAACTTTCCTTTCAAATGTTTGCAGTTTTTTTTATTTTTCACTCCACGTTCATGTTTCAACTCCAGGGAACAGCACCGTTCAAATTACGGTTTTATATACTATTATATACCTATGAAATTAGACTTTTTTCAATTGCAAACGTTTATTAACAAAAAGTGGTTACAAATTTAATCTTCAAAATAATAGCCATCGCTAGCGACACATTTTTTCCATCTCTCAGGCAATTTGTGAATGCCGCGCCAAAAAAATTAGCCGTCTTTGGCCGCAAACCAATCATCGAGCCATTTTTTGGCTTCTTCGTGAGAATTGAAGCGCTGCTCGGAAAGTGCGTGGCCCATCGATGCAAACAAATGATAATCGGAAGGCGCCAATCCTGGTGAGTAAGCCGCATGCACCAGCGGTTCCCAATCGTACGTCTCCACCAATTCCCGGGTCGCTGTTGTTCGATGTGGCGGTGCATTGCCATCAATAACAATTACTTTGTGACGCCGATCGGCATATTCTGGGCGTTTTCGGTGGATAGCGCTGTTCAAATCGGCCAATTGTCGTTGGTGGCGTGCACCTTCAACTGTTTCACCTGGTTTTAATAGCTCGTACCAAATCATATCACGCTGATCCCAGAAAACACACAGCATTGCTTTGCGGCCGAAGCGATTTGGCTTGGCCGTTGTTTTTGGCTTGTGGCCGGGCGGACCATACGATCGTTTACGCTTGGGATTGGAGAAATACACCCATTTTTCATCACCCGTAACGATTCGATGTAAAAAAGACTTCCTTCTATAAGCATTTGATGAGCTTTAGAAGTGACAAATATGCATTGTTGTATGCTTATATATGATTATTATTATTTATTATTTTATTTTTGGCATATTGTGCTTTTTTCTATCATCGTAAAAAAATAATTTATTCTTTTCTAATCGACATCAGTAATAGTCGTATTTATAGCTATTTTTTGCTGTAAACACTTTGCATATTTTTTATATTTTATTTGTCACTGTGTTTTTATAGCACGCTGTGCTTTTGTTTTTTACTCTTTTCCCGATCGTTATTTGGTAAGCAATCAACATGCCTTCGCGCTTGCGACACTATCCGATTGATCTTTGTCATGTTCGCATTCTAATTTAAGTCCACAGATTTGTTTGCATGATTTTAAAATTGTGCAAAAATGAGAACACTCAAACGCCTATGGCATTGTGTGAGCAAGCCTATAGAACATGAAACATAGTCAGCCTGACAATTAAAAAGGGTGCAGCCACAGCAAAGAATTCAAAACAAAATAGACGCAGCGCGCCAAGCAGGCTTATCTATGTACGTACTCAGCTTCTGCCTAAGTCTCACTGCCACTACTGCACGTCTCGCACTTAAAGCTGCCTTCTAACTCAATCTGTGCCTTAGCCACCACAGTCAGCGCCTTAGAAGTTTTAATTTCTTTTGTTTGTGTCTTTTGTTTCAGTCATTGCATAAATTAGCAACGAAAAAAGCCGCTAAAATAAAAGAAAGATTACAGAAAACATTTTGCAACGCCATAGAAACGATCATCAGGCAAACAGGCCTATTGCACCGCCCCTTATGGCCAGGTGTTGAAATCGTTGTTCAAGTTCAACGCAACGAGTAATCGTGCCGAGCGCGCCGCGCCGCGCTGCTTGTTTGCCGGTCTGGTTTTTCGGGGTGCCACTCATTGGCTGTTCCAAGGCGTTGTAAAATTTCAATGGGATATTTAAAATTTGCATCTTAGATACATTTAATAGCTACAGCGATTAAGTGTTCTCACAAACACTCCATCACATTCCGCACCACTCCAGTGCTCTGGCATCAAGGTGTCATTGGCACTACACGATATTTGCGTTTAATTAGTTGAAAAATGGCACAGCTGCTTTCTAATTAGGCTGCAAGTATACAAGTGAATGATATGCAAATTTAACAAGAAATGCGATGCTGATATTTTTAAACCTTTTAAGTATGTCATTTTAAGCTAACATCTGTAATATTCTACTCAGATTTTTATTTATATTTAAATTTTTTTATTTTTGTTTAGAAGTAATTTATATTTTTTAACCAGACCAGAATTTTGTTATTATCCAAGTAATTAATTCAGCGTGACGGGAAATTTTTCTTGCTTGATTTTTTTTATTTTTACTCCAAACCAGATTGAATACGAGTTGCTAGGAAGTTAAAGGAAATTAATTAAAGCTAATATACCCACACATACACATATGCACTTTTATAAATAATACACCCTATGATCAGAAAGTACCGGGAACTTTTAAATACGAGTTGCTAGGAAGTTAAAGGAAATTAATTAAAGCTAATATACCTACACACATACACATATGCACTTTTATAAATAATACACCCTATGATCAGAAAGTACCGGGAACTTTTAAATAAAAGAAAATAGTGTTAACTTTCAGGCAAATTTATTTTAGCTCCTTCAAAATATGACCTGTCTGAAGCAACACACATGTGCCAACGTTTAACCCAGTCTTCCATGCACCCCTGGTAGGCCGACGAAGGGATGACCTTCAGCTCCTCCAAAACAGTCAACATCACCTTCCCGGTACTTTTAGGTCATAGAGTACCTACTTAATATTTGTCATTAGCTTAGAAGACACACATATATTAGGGAACCAACCAGAAAAAAATGGCATTACAAATCCCCGTTCCAATTTGTATTTTTATTTTTATAAGAAATATTGTCTCGCGACTGCTGTAGCCGCTTGATTAGTGCCTGATTACATTTCGGTATTGTCAGGGTACCTCCATTTGTGGAACAAAATCAATACGAGCTCCACAAATTGGAGGATGAGTGCGACCAAAGGCCCAGTAAAGGATGCGCGTGCGAATTGTGTATATAAAAATATGAACATTAGGGTGATCCATTAAAAATCTGATTAATTATTTTTTCAGTTTCACCCCCTCAATTGAACGTTTTGTCTGAATTGGCTAGTAACATATGAGTCGAATTTCAGATTACCCTATATATTATATATACTGTCACTCACAGCTTATTTGATGCAGCCAAAAAAATTATTAAAATATCAAATATATTTTATGGTATTTCCATTACAGAAAAAAATCTTATCAATTATTATCAATAAAAAAATTGTTAAATATCATGTTTTATTTAATAACAAAAAATAACAAAAAATGTTTCTTCATAAGAACATATTCTTCTCCGCAAATTAAAATAATTCACTTACAGCTTCGAGGTCACAGCTTAAGTGATGCCCTATTTTAAAAGTATTCAAAAAACATAAACACTTTAATATTTCGATTTCATGATTACAGCTAATACTTATTGGGGTATCCCTTTTGATTCAGAACAGCTTTTTATCTGGAACTCATAGATTCTACAAGTTTTGCTATATAATAGAAACTATGTAATTTTATTCCATTCTTCTTCTAGTGCCCGTTTCAGATCAGAAGCATTAGAAATATTGTGGTTTTTTATTTTATTTTCCAGCACTGAGTACAAATACTCAATAACGTTGAGATCTGGACTCTGTGCAGGTGGCTGTACTACATGTGGGCAGTTCCAGATAAGCCAAGTTTTTACCATGCTTTGTCTTGGTAGAACCTTAACGAATCCCTAATGCCCATTTTAGCCGTACTTTGTACGATGCCTGAATAGGACATGCAACTCCATGCCATCACACTGCCTCCGCCGTTTTTAACTGTAGAGTGCAAATTATATGGTTGAAGCGCGGTGTTTGGTTTTCTTCAAACGCAGCACTTCCCATCAGAAGTTAAATTAGCTTTCATCCGCAAAAACAACGAACTTCCACAAAACGAAATGTCTTTGTTCAAAGGTAGTCTGCAAAACTCTATTCTTTGTTTTCTATTACGAGCATTAATCAACGGCTCATTTCGGACAGTCCTTTCATGAAAATTTTTCGCGCAGAACTCCATGAACAGTTTCAGAGTTACAGATCCTGCCTAAGTATTTTTCGACCTCGTTCGTTAATTTTGGAATGCTCAAATCGGCTTTTTCTTTAACTTTGTGAACAATCCACCTCTTAGCTGCATCATTAAATATTTTATTTGGCGCAGATCTGCTCTTATCTCCTATCCTGCTTTCGTGGCAAAACCTTTCTATTATGTGTTGGACAGTTGAGGAACTAATAGCAACAATTTCTGCAATGTTTCGTTGGCTTTTGCCCTCTTTATAATGACGAATAACGGCTTCCCTTTTTTCAAGTGAGATCCGTTTTTCCATTTTAAAAAATTTTAATTTTTTCAACTTTTCCTTACAAAAATTTTTTGAGAATGACTTAAGACGCCAAGCTAAATAAAAACAAAACATTTTACCGTTATTGCAGAAATATAAAATACACTGCATCATTTAGGCTGTGAGCATAGTTTGATGAGAAAACTATTTTTTTCTATATTTTTCCAGCAAGCTCAGCTTTTGTTATTGTTCTTTCTGCAGTGGTAAACAGTATATACATATCTCATTACAATTCGTATACATTTTTTGTTTTTAATTTAATAAACATCGAGTCATTTCCTTCTTCTAAAAAAGTGTATGGGATCCCTGAACTCTTATTTGTAGCATCAACCACACCTCTTCGCCAACGGACACGGTTTTGTGCAAGGAATTTTATTTCTTTACACGTTATACGTGTTGACATACCCCTCCTCTACCAGTTTCCTTTTATAGATATCTGGTGCAACGCCGGTGCTTCATGATCTTCGCAGTTACTTTCCAGGTGGTGCAGCCATATAATAGAACTCATTTCTCGTTTGATTTGAAGATGCGCATCTGGGTATGAAGGTGGTGATACGGTTGTTTTGCCACAATGGAGCGAGGATGCCGACAGATGATTTAGCTTTGCTAATTCTATATTCGACATCTACCTCAGAACCGCCATCTGCGGTGACCATGCAGCCAAGCTAGCAGAATTTGTCAACGGTCTCGAACTGTTGTGCTCCCACCATCAGTGGCTCCGATATACTATAGTGCCATTGGGTAGGAGCGCTTTCGTTTTTCTGACGTTGACTTCGAGGCCGGTAGGTTTCTACTTCTCCACATAGAATGACATGTCGCTACCTCTAAATCATTTTTGAAAAATCTTAAAAAAAAAATAGAGGTAAAAATATCTTACAAAAAGGAAAATAAAATCGTTACTGGGTTTTGAAGTTTTATGATTATTTTTCGAAGTACACCCTAATGCCCCCACATGTGTCTCTATACATCTATTCATACAATTGCGCTCAACCTTAGTATCAAAATAAAAACAAATACATATGCAAATGAATGTGTCTACATTATTAAATATTAGCAACCGCAAAGTTAATTTCCCACGAATACATAACTGAAGATGAGTACTCTCGCACATATCCACACTGAACAGCATTTTTACATTCTGACACGCCAGAAGGTTAGCTTCAAACGTCAATTGTGTTGGCCTATCACGATTATTTGTGGCATGACTGTTCGTTGCTATCAAGAAGCTGTGCAAAAAACAAAACAAGAAAAAAAAATTTTTTCAACATAAAATTTAACGGAATTTTCAAGGCTTAAACGGTTTCTGCTATTTCTCTACTGAAAGTATTTTTATTTTATATAAATTTTTATTTGGTTGCATAACGAACGACTTCATAGTGATGAGCTCCACCCTCCAGTTAGTGTTACAAACTACCATACGTGATGACACTAGAAGCGAGACAATTCAAATAATGGTATTTGGGACAAAATTCGCGACAAAAAAATTTTTATATCAAAGCTGCTAAAAAAAAGTTTTATTTAATACAAAAATTGGTGTCGTTCTAGGTATTTCAGATCAAATAAATTTTTCAAGTATGCGCTTTGACTTACAGATCCTCTCGGACTTCTGACTGCTGGCCAAAAGTGGGCACTTAATACTATAGAGGATTTTAAGTATCTCTTTGTATTCATAGGATGAACTCCAAAGGCAAAGTTGAAAACTTCGTGGCACAAATTAAAAAAAATTAATAATACGTAAAGTAATAAAATTGCACATTCACTTCTGTTACGTGTTTCGCCGAGTTCCTCCACCTATTTGTGGTGTGCGTATGATGTTGTTTGACAAATGGAGAGATCTACTTATACAGTTTTAAGCCGATTCCGAACGGCGAAAGGTTTGTTAAGAGGAACTTTTTCATGGCAGAAATATTCTCGGAGGCTCACCATTGTCTGCTGAGGGGCGAGCGCTATTAAAAACAGCTTTTTCTATAACTTTGCTATTTGACCTTAACTTAACTTAAAAGTTTAGCTGCATATCACTTATACTCCTATGAATATTTTAGTTAATAATCAGTTGTCCTCGAATTATGATTCTCTCTTTGAAACTGACATTCTTCCTATTTCAATTCTGGACACCATCCCTAGCTCCGTTTAGGCTCCTGAGATATAAATGCTGGGAAGCACTCTTTGGCCCATTGAGCTAGAGTTAGGTCTTACCTTAGGCTTCAAAATAGCATAATTATTCACAATTATTAGTTAGATCAGCCTTTGGATTAAGATATTTTGAAGAGGTTTTGAAAGCTTAGCTTTGGCAAGTCGAAAATGTCAGAATAGAAGTGAAGTAGAAAAAAGTGGAAACATTTACAATTGCGGTGGATTGTACAATGTTACTCGTGTTCTCCTAAGGATAAACTTTAAACGTCCACTTGAGTCTTATCGCCAGCACAAGAAGACAACCATAATAGTGAACCAAATCGAAATCACCATCTACTTAAAATACTTCTAGAGTTATGGACGAAATGGTGAATGAGACAGTCACCTATTAGCGTACTGTGGGAAAAAAGTTAGGGGAATTTGGTTGTAAAATGAAAAATCTTTATTTATTCTTGTAAATCAATTTCAAATCAGGCGAATACGGTGGTTGCGGAACGATATGCTTGGAATTTTTGGCGAAATGGTCACGAAGAACGAGTGCAGTGTGAGACGGTGCATTATCGTTATGCAAAAACCAAGAGTTGTTGGCCCATAATTCTGATCTTTTTTGACGAATTGCTTCACGTAAACGACGCATAACGCACACCACGAAAATGGAAAAAAACTCATCATGAGCTTTATTTTTGAACGACTTTGACGTCCTCTGTTCGGTCTGACCTCGCCTTTAGCACGATATTCGCTTGATTGGTCGGTTGTTTCAGGGTCGTAAGCATAAATCCAAGTCTCATCTCCCGTAATGATGCATTTGAGCTTGTCCTGATAGTCTGATAGCATTGTTTCACACACATCAACGTGACGACTTTTTTCCAAGAAATTGAGAGTTTTCGGTACCAAACGAGATTTGACTTTTCGTAGGCCCAAATGGTCTTTCAAAATGGTTTTCACAGATCGTTCTGATTTTCCGATCATATCAGTAAGGTCTTTAACAGTCAACCGACGATTTTTGAGCAATAACTCCTTCACTTTATTGACGTGTTGGTAATCTGTTGACGTCGATGGTCGTCAGGAGCGCTCCAAGTCATCAACACGTTCTCGACCCTCTTTGAAGTCCTTGTACCACTTATAAACATTTTTCTGCGACATGGTCGAATCTCATGCGACGTGCTAAACGTTTCCGCAGCCGAAATTTCATTCCGCAAACAAAATTTGATGGCACTTCTCTGCTCAATTAAATCAGACATTGTAAAAATCGAAAAATGCACTCTTGGTCGTTTGGTAAACACAAGCGTGAATATATAATATTACTGATAATGGCATTCACATGAAAGTTGGCCCAGATGTTATTAACAGTGCTGCCAACTCATGAAAAAAATAAGTAGAGCGAAATTTTAATCCCGCGAAGTTTGGCAAATAAACAAATAAATTCACCTTACTTTTTGCCCACAGTCTTTTATATTTTTATTAAGTTTTGATGTAATGCATAACAATATCAATTGTCTGTGCCAAGAATTCTTCTCCCTGTTATAATTGCACCTACCGATTGGTGGGTTATTCTCAAGCGAATCATGGCGGTATCAAAGAAGGAACCATCGTGCCTGCACTATTGAATTTAGTTTTTTCTTTGAGTTTTCCCACATTCTTTTTCTGTATGCCTTTTATTTGCCAATCTTGTCTTTTAATGCCAGTATTTAGGCGCCAGTTTCTATTTACATGATCATTCTTAGGATGGAATACCAGATGTATAAACTTTTAATTTTTAGCTTTATTAAAATTTTATTTAAAAAATTTCTTGCAACCTTTTCTGCTCCTTCGTTTTGGTGACTAATCGCTCTATTTTAAATGTCAAAATTTTAATTAAGCTTTTCTCAACACTACTTAGAAACCGAACACTTATCGAAAGATTAAACACTTTCACTAACTAAAAATATTTTGTTACGGGAAACCTTAAGCAATGTGACCTCTTTTCGGTTCCATATTTCCCCGCCTTCTTTTGTTTTTGTCCTCCTAATATAGTTCATTAAATAGCAATTAACATCAGCTGCACAAAAAATTGGCTTACATCATCTGACCTTTTTGGACGCATTTGTAGTTGTTATTGTCTTTTAAGCAATTTTAAGTGAATCATGAAAGTATTTCATTTCTTTCTTTTTGAAGTTGTGGCAACAATTAATTATATTTTCTTTCAGTAATTTTTGCATTTTGAGTTCAAAAAAGCCATGATTATGAGGTATAAATTTTAATTAATATAGTATTTTTACCTTGTGTGAATGAATGTTTTGTATGACATATACATTTATAACTAGAGTTGATAGATAGAAATAACTTGATTAGTTACAAGGAAATTGAAGTGATTTGGGTATTCTTAGGATCAAAAGTTAATCTACAGATTTTAGTAGTTAGTTAATATACTAACCAGATCGGGGTTTTGTGTGACAACAATTTAAAGGGTCCCGAAAGGGGACAAAAAAATTGGTTGATAAAAAATGAGTTTTCAAATACAGTTTGCGCTCTGTAGGGAAATGGCAAATCCTCGATTGTACTTCTGCTATGGAAGAGCTTCTCATTAAACCATTCATCGCTTGTAGGAGACATAGACGTGTTCGTGACAATATATAAATATATATTTATGGTGCATTTGCTTTTTAGGCGTTTGGCTGAATGTGTCCTTCAATTTGTGGTATGTTGGTAATATTTTTTTTTTTTCTATGATTTTAATCGTATTAGATAAAAAATTAAAGCATTCAACGAAGTTCGAAAAAAGGGTATTTTTTGGGCACTGAAAACCTCCTGTATACATCCATCAACCTGCTACATTAGCTAATACTGATTCAAAACTAAATTTTATTTTTAATTTTTTCTCGTTGCAAAATGCTGACTAGGTGCCTATACCTTTATTTTTAGACATTTTGTCAAATGATTATGTAAAAAATTACTCATCGCTCACTTACTTTAAAAGTCTCAAAATTCAAAGAACCAAATTCTCGAGAAAAACAGCTTCAAAGTTTTCAATTTACGTTTTTATGCCTTCCAAAGAAAAACTAAAGAATAATTCTTTCTAATGAAAAATCACCCTACGTTTTTTACGCATCATAAAAAAGTCATTTGGTCATTTATGCGTTTTAATCTAAATAATTTTTACAATTTGAATTATGACGGCATTGAAGTACATAGGCGATATATTGAAGAACTGAACTTTAGCTTTAAAAAATCATTGCGGACTATTTAAAAAAACCAGTGGAGCTTAAATCAGAAAAAGAATAAAAAATAAAAAAATGAATAAATAATTGGCGTGCATACTTCTGTTATATGTATGGCCGAGCTCCTCCTCCTATTTGTGGTATGCGTCTTGTTATTGTTGCACAAAATGGAGGGCCTACAGTTTTAAGCCGACTCCGAACGCCAAAAGGTTTTTTATAAGTAGCTTTTTTTATGGCAGAAATAACCTCGGAAATTTGCCACTACCTACCGAGGGGCTACTGCTATTAGAAAAAACTATTTCTATAATTTTGCTGTTTTATGCACTGCTATTCGAACCTACGCACTTCCGAATAGTAGTCTCGCACCAACCCAGTCCAACCTTTCATCATGTTCTTTCTGATTTAAACTGATACACTTGGGAGAACATACGTTAAAAGCAAGAAGTTCGTGTCTTAAGTCTTTTGTGTGCATGGATTTGGATGCAGTGCTTTAAGCCTCGCGGAATTAGTTGTCGAGCGCCTTTGTTCACAAACAACAACAATTAGTTCAAACTAAATAAAGTCCCCAATTGATGGACGTGCAAACAAATCACTTCTTTTGAGGAAGAGATGATCTCGTGCCTCCTGTCCCATTATCCTGCTCGATTTACCATTTTAGGTAGGCAATTTTTTAATGAATTGGAAGGCCTCAGTACTGTGGAAATCAAGGACCTTCTCAAATTTCTGAAAATTACACATTGGTTTTAGGAGAGATAAGGAATGTAAGCCTAAGTGTGTCTCATACTGGGCAACCACTTCAACTTAACCTAACCTAAATAAGGTATTCAAATGCCATATTTCAAATTTATTTATGAGAAGACGTAATATGCATTATTTAAAAGCTTAAATCAATAAATAAACTGCTTAATATTTTGCAAGTTTGAGAACAAGCTGAAATTTGATTTAATATAATATTAGACTTAGACACGATTAAATGCAACTATTTTCCTACAACTTTAGACACACAAGTAAACAAATCTAAATCGGCAAATAAATCAACGAAATTGGAAATGTCACTAAATATCATTCGAGATTTGAACAAACCTAAAATCAGCACAAATGTTGCGCAAAAAAAAATTGTGCATAGAATACAAAAAACACAAACTCAAGCAACAAAGAAAAAAATGTCTAGTACATGCATATTTATAAAGCATTTTATGGCCATTGACATAGTAACCCAAACACAAATTGAACTGTGCAATTGGACTCCACATATAGTAAATAGTAATAATAATAATAAAAAAAAAACGAAAAACATTGTAACATTATATTGTATCAGAGCATATATACACATTTATTGCCATCTATAGTCAACGACAAGCGAGCTGCTTTATAATTAAACGGTTGTTCAGAGATTGTTGCTTGTTGCCAAAAAGTATTTACTTTCATTTTTTTCAGTACGTAAACGCTCTGGTATCTAAGTATGTAAATACACTAGTACATATAAATAATAATATGCTACGCAAAGCCTTCAGATCGTCATAAAAGACATACAATCACAAGCATAAAATTTATGGCATACTACACGCGCTTAACACACTTTTCGAGCACGTTTGAGGCATCTAAAGTGCAACAAACCGAATGCAAATATTCGCATTAGCCAGATCAACCAACGAGATTTCGGCTATAAGCCACGACCACAGGGAAAATGATTTGGCTTAAATATTACGCACCGATTGCAGTAAGGCGATTAAATGTGACGGAAAATTTTGGAAATTTTCAAAAGAAGAATTATAATAGGATCAGCAGCATTGCAGATTTTCATAGGCCCAAAATCCGATAAGTACGAATATGCAACAGTCGCCCGTTGCAGTCGAGTGGAAAACTTCGCGGTGTATATATAATTGTACAAAATTTGCATTATTTATTTGCATGACGACTTGAAAATGCGTAATTCGGGTTGTATTAGCCTTAGGTGGTGTAGTTATGTAGTGGCAGTAGTTCTGATATATCGTCCTTTCCCATTTTGGTATCAAATATAAATTTACTCACTATACAAGCGCCAACTAAAATTTTTGTCGTATTTGATCTATGCGGATAAAGAAATAGTAGTTGGAATGGCGACAACAACTTATTTTCATTTACCTGGACTTCAAATTCCTTAGTTTGTTTGCTGGTTGATGGGCGACTGAGCTTTCAATTTATAAGTGTGCGAAAAAGCACTGTGTAGCTTAAGAAAATTGGGGTTTCATAGTCTCTACGAGTAAATGCAGAAGTGGAAAAAAAACCAATCGGAACTTACTTAATCGTTTAATTAGTACAAATTATCTACTATCAATAGATTTTTGACAGCCAATTGGTATCTACAAAATTGGAAATACAAAACAAATTAAGCGAAATTTGGAAATATTAATTTTCTGAAGGTAGCATTTTAATGTAATTCAAGCGATGTTTTAAACTAATTTTTAATTAAATTATTGAAGATTAAAAAAATATGTACATATACATATTTTCGACAGTATTTAGTGTTGAAATTCAAGTCTTTATCAGGATGCACTCTAACAATTTTCCAAATTTGGGTTAAGTATACTATTCGGATTTACAATTTAGAAAATAAGCGCAGGTAGTGAATTAAAATGAGGTTATTAAGTGCTTAAATTAGAGTTGCAAATTTAGTACTAAAATTTTTGTACTAAAAATTGTTTAATAAGAATTTGAACTAGAAAGTTGGTACTGTCTAGTACCGCTTTAGTATTGTCATTTTAGTATAATTTATGCGAAATTTATACTAAAAATTTTGTACTAAAAATTTAATAAGACCAGCTTGAACGAAAAATTTGGTACTTTTTTGTAGTGCTTTAGTATTGCCATTTTGTTATAATTTATGTGAAATTTATACAAAAATGTTTGTACTAAAAATTTAATAAGACAAATTTTTAGCATTACTTTAGTATTGTCAATTTTGTATAATTTATGCGATGCCTAAGACTAATAGTAATATACTAAATAGTTTTGTAAATTTAGTACTAAAATTTGTGTACTAAAAGTTTATTAACAAAATATTTGAACTAAAAATTTGGTGTTTTTAGTACTGATTTAGTACTACACATTTTTTTGAATTTATAAGCAAAATTTGTATGTGGTAATTAAGGCCAACTACTAAAATTTGTACTAAAATAGAGTTATAAATTTAGTACTAAAATGCGTCTACTAAAGGTTTAATAAGAAAATATTGGAGCTGAAACAGAATTGAACAGTACTTTTTAGTACTGATTTAGTACAACACCTGTTTTTAAATTTAGCAAAAATAATTTGTATAAGAAAGGATTTCACTAAAATTTTACCAATGAAAAATTAAAGTAATTAAACTCTTTTGGAAGAGGTTTTGCATAGCCAATGTAAAATTATAAATTCAATATTTAAAAGCCTTTTCTATACTTTTATAATTGCGGAAATTTTTTTTTTACTAGAATGTTAGAGCTAATAAATTTCAACTTCAAATGAGGCTCTGGTAAGAGTTTATTCGAAGCTTTGTATTGAAAATGTGCACTCCTCATTTTGTTATTTATATTATACATATTATATGTTATATTTTATTTGCTCATTCCCATATTTAAAGCTGTTTTTGAACAATTATTATTTTAGCATCTCGAAACAATAGTGCACTAAAAAGTATGTACCAAAGATACTTACCAAGAAGTTGGTAAGTAAATTTCAACTAACGGTTGTTTTATATTCACAGTTCTCTTCAGCACAATAAATTTCATATTAATAACTTGTACTAAAACATTTTTTATCAAAAACATGCAAGCAACTATTGCTTGAACTTAAGCGTTAAAAGTCTCGTAAAGAAAATTTTCGCACTAAAATTTTTTAAATCACAATGTTTGTATAGAAATTTCTATATTACTCAGAATTAGAATTCTGAATACATATTTAGTGCCCTGAGGAATTGCAATCATCGCTTAAAATTTTTGTACTCGTTTTTTTAATTTAAATTGCGTTGAATTTTGATGAATTGAAAACCCAGCTTTTACCACAACTGGCATTCAATTAATACAAATATACTGTTGAAAATTTTAGCAAACAAAATGTTTTAATACTGTACTAAATTTTTTTTGACGTGATAACGTCTTATAATTCGATTTAACAGGCTGCACGCACGAAAAAATGTGTCGTTACCTTGCTCATTAGTGTCACCTTGCTCATTAGTGTTACCTTGCTCTTTAGTGTTACGTTGCTCTTTAGTGTTACCTTGCTCATTAGTGTTACCTTGCTCTTTAGTGTTACCTTGCTCATTAGTGTTACCTTGCTCATTAGTGTTACCTTGCTCATATGTAGTTACCTTGCTCATTGCCGTTACCTTGCTCATTTGTCGTTACCTTGCTCATTGCATTGAATGAACTGCAAGCGAAAGCGCGGAACGAACGACAAAGCAAACGAACGGCAACGTTCGACATCTTGCTCTCTCCTACTTAAGTGAGCGTATATATGTATGTATATGCGCATATGTACATATATAAATTCACGTATTTGTATTTGCATATGCCTTCTTATTGATTATTATTAATTTGATTCACTTGAAGAATTTAAAATAAAACCAAGTTTGTTAATAATACCTGTTGTTTTAATGTTATAATTATTAATTTTTTTATTATATATGAAGGAAAAAATGTATTTTAATATAATATAATATTTACCATATACCTTATAAGATATGTTGTCTATACTAATATTATAAAGAGGAAAACTTTGTTTGTTTGTAATGAATAGGCTCAAAACTACTGGACCGATTTTAAAAATTTTTTCACCATTCGAAAGCTACATCATCCATGAGAAACATGGATTATATTTTATTTTGGAAATAGGGCTCGAGATATAGGTCAAAACGTGGACCCGGGTAACCTTCGGATGTGTATGTACAATATGGGTATCAAATGGAAGCTGTTGGTGAATGCTTTAGTCCAGAGTATTTTTCATGCCGCTGCGTGACTAGGGTCTCGAGATATAGAACAAAACGTGGACCCGGGTAACCTTTGGTTGTGTATGTACAATATGGGTATCAAATGAAAGCTGTTGCTAAGTGCTTTAATACGGGGTAATTTTCATACCTATTGATGACTAGGGTCTGGAAATATATGCCAAAACGTGGACCCGCCGTGTCTTTGCACCGAATTAAACCAAACTTACACACATTGTTAAGGAGGTATTGAAGATGGTTTCCGTATAGTTTGGATACCTATTGGTAGATAGGGTCTCGAGATATAGGTCAAAACGGGGACCCGGGTAACCTTCGGACGTGCATGTACAATATGGATATCAAATGAAAGCTGTTGGTGAATGCTTTATGATGTGTTATGTTATGTTATGTTATGTTATGTTATGTTATGTTATGTTATGTTATGTTATGTTATGTTATGTTATGTTATGTTATGTTATGTTATGTTATGTTATGTTATGTTATGTTATGTTATGTTATGTTATGTTATGTTATGTTATGTTATGTTATGTTATGTTATGTTATGTTATGTTATGTTATGTTATGCTATGTTATGTTATGTTATGTTATGTTATGTTATGTTATGTTATGTTATGTTATGTTATGTTATGTAATGTTATGTTATGTTATGTTATGTTATGTTGTGTTGTGTTGTGTTGTGTTGTGTTGTGTTGTGTTGTGTTGTGTTGTGTTGTGTTGTGTTATGTTATGTTATATTATGTTATGTTAATGTTAACTCATTCTCTATATCCATACAAAATATCTATCAAACAAATAAAATTAAAATTTTCTTTTGAAAAATGCAACCATTCAATCAGTATTTTCTTATGACGTTATCACGTTAAACTATCGTCAGTAAACCGACTTTACAGACAACCTCTTTTTTTAATAAAATTTAATAATTTAAATAATTCCACTCAAGCCGAGTATGCATCGATGTGTTTTAAAAAATTTTACTATAATTTGTACTAAAATTTACACTAAAGAGACAAGAAATTTCAGGACAAAGTCAAACATTAATTTCATATGCATCGATGTGTTTTAAAAAATTTTACTATAATTTGTACTAAAATTTACACTAAAGAGACAAGAAATTTCAGGACAAAGTCAAACATTAATTTCATATTTCTAATTTTGTATTATTAACATGTGTATGCTAAACATTTTGTTGCTACTTAATCATTAGTACTTATAATTTGGTACTAACAATTTTTAATCAGCATTTCACTAAGAAATTTCTGCAAATAATTCTCCACCAAAAAAAATATATATAAAGCCATAAATTATGTACTAATAAATCCTTATGACTTGAAGAGAAATTATATACTTTTTCTGCGTCTCTTTCTAACTCTATTTTCAAAACTTAGATAATCAAAATGCTACATACGAAATTAGCCAAAATAAACAGGTAATGCCACAACTAGCCGTATACATACAAATGTAAGTATTTTTCTCTTTCAACTGAACCGCCTGCTGCTTTGTGGCAAATTCAGCAGGCCATTTCAAACCAAATATGTAACACGAATTCAACTAATTTTCCATCAAGGGGGCACTACGCATGTTAATGTATAGTTACATTTGTGTTATTTATTTATTTTAGTTTTTTTGCACGTGAAACGTGGATTAGCACATTTTAGCATTTCAAAGTGATAGCAAAGAAAGAAAACAAGAAAAAAAATGAATGAAAGAGAGACATGAAAAAATTGAGAAAGCTTTCAGCGGCAGAGTGTCACACGAACAGGGCCGGGCAAGCATCCCGCCTCTATTCCAGCATCAGTACGATACGAAACAGGTCCAATGACAGACTTAAACAACGAACCTGTTTGAAATTTCACTTTCTGGCGCAGAATTTCGCTGTGAGAACTAGTTTTCTGCATATTTTTTCTGCACATTTTTTTCCAATGAACTTCTTTCTTTTTTTAAACATGTCAAATCATGCGTTACTTTCAATTAAGTAATGCAATGAAAAGGGAGCAAAAGTAAGAAATAAACAAAATAGAGATATGTACTATGTAGATGTGCACATTTTTTGTGTGCTAATTTTGCTGAGATTTTTGATTTTTAATTTTGCTATAAAAACTCAGTACGTGACGCAACTGCGTTGCAAAAGTTGTTGCTACGATTTCAATTAGCAACAACACACACTTAGCCGCTGACAGGAACGCATGTGTGCGCGGCAGAAATATTTTGCAATCTCCGACACCCAAACAACCAAGCGGCTGGACGCACAACAGCCACTTTTAGGCCGCTAACGAGCTGCGTACTTTTCGCCATAAACTTTATCAATTTTCGGCCGCAAATTAAAATGCGAGCAATTACAAGCGCACAGGCGACTTAGGACACACTACCCAACAGCAGCAACGTTCGCAACAGTCGGAGAGTAGCTTAGGCGACTTAATATCCATTTGCGCGCCATGTAATCGTATTGGCTGCAGGCAAAACGCACAGGAAATTTGTGAAGCTTACTTTCAAGCTGCAGCCTGGCAATAGGCACGTAAATGGCTTCCATCAATTTTACGTGTAAATTCGACGCGTTGGCAAATCAAAATAAAAAAAAAAACAACAGCTATACAAGAATTTGAACACTATTAAGGAGCAGCATTTAGTGTTACTGAGTGGTTGGGAGCCGCAGGCAAATGCATTATAGTGGAAATATTGCTGGCATGTATGTATGTAGCAGAAAACCACTGATTTGGTCATATTTCGAGGCAGTGTAACGCATTTCGATAGCGCTGGCAGTGATGCGTGCAACACGGATAAGCGTATGAGAAAAATATTTCATGTAAATGGGGTGTTTTTATACAGATTCAAATTTTTAAAGTTTTAACTCGTCGCCTTTCTACGAATTGCTCTGTTATATAATGGTATAGAAATATTTTGTAATAAAAATATAGAACTAAAAACTGTTGAGGAAAAGATCTCTCTGCACTACTAATGTTATGATGAAAGTACGCTACAAATCATTATAAATCAAACACTGTGAACTATCAACTTTCAATTCGAATATCTCGATAAAAATTCCGCTGTAAATAAAATTTCAAGCAAAATAGTTTTTTACTAAAAGTTCAAGTTGTGCACTAAAACTTGTTTGCAAATTATTTGTTTTATTAAAAAAAAATTTGATATATTAGTTATAGGGTTCTAAGCAAATAACAGAAATAGTTTTTAATAAGAAAAATGTATCGAACACTTTTCATAAAATATGGACTTTAAATTAATATTTTTTACACTAAAGGTTTTTTCTAAAATGCATGCATTTTTTTTCCTTGTTCACTCCACTCGGGAGCGTAGGGCCTCGACAAGACTCAGTCTTGCTTTGGTTTCGTTAATCCGTTTTTGCTTTTTGACGGGGTAGGTGATTAGCCTTCCGGTACCAGTCCTAAGTCGTTGCTTAGGAACAACGCCTTCTTAATACTTGAAGCGTCATCTGTGTGTCACATTTTTCTGGCAGAAGGATCACACAGATGGATCATCGCACAGCATCTGGAATGACAGGCTAGTGCACTTATGCTAGACTACCGAGATCGCACTTAACATTTTATTCTGAATTTTACACACAAATGTTCTAAAAACTATTAAGTGTACTAAAAACCAAAAATCAGACAAACTTTAAATGTTATCTTATTACACTAAACGTTTTTTTTCCTCTAAAGTTCACACATAAGTGTACTAAAAACTTTTAAATATACTAAAAACTAAGAAAAGAGCAACTTCAAAGGTTATCATTACACCAAACATTGTTTACTTTAAACGTTCTATTTTTTAAATTTCATCATAAGAGTACTAAAAACTGTTAAGTGTACTAAAACCTAAAAAATACCATCTTATTATGCTAAAAGTGTTTTCTAATATTTATTCATAAGTATACTAAAAACTGTTAAATGTACTAAAAAGAGATAAGTGTACTAAAAAGTAATCGAAAATACAAACTTTAAATATTTTCTTACTACACTAAATTATTTTTTTTCTAAAGTTCATACCTAATTGTACTAAAAACGTGTTATTACAATAATTTGTATTGAAATTTTATACAAAAATATTTTCCTAATAATTGTTGTAGGTGCTTAGAAAGCAGGAATTCAAGTTTCCAATTAATTATTTTGTACTAAAAATAACAAATGGTTAACTATTATATTCGCTAAATGATGCAAACAGTTGTGTTAAAAAGTTGTGTACTTCAAAATAGCACTAAAAGTGCCAAAAGTTTTTGAACTGAAATAATTATTTGCCATCAAAACTTATATTTTAATATTCACATACAATTAATAATCCGTGTGCTCGCATGTTTCTGTGCTGAAATTTGCACTAAAAGCACTACTTAAAAATTTAGTACTAAAATGTGTGTACTAAAAAAATTACCGAAACAATATTTTACTAATATAAAATTATGCATATACTAAGATTTGTACTAAATGCACTACTTAAAAATTTAGTACTAAAATGTGTGTACTAAAAAAAATTCACCGGCACAATTTTGTACTAAAATTTTACATTTACTAAGAACTTACAAATAATGCCGCAATAACGGTATTTTATTAATATATTGTTTCCAAAATGCGCTACTCAATTTTTACAAAACCTTTCCCAGCAATAATTCAATACAGTAATTTCATGCCCAGTACTAAATCATCACATATGTATAACTAGAGAACCATGAAACAAAGAATATCAAGGTCAATTAGTATCATAATAAAGACTAAAAATACAATACATACAAATAATTTTGTTTTCGTTTAACTTTATGCAACACCCTTTATTAAACATACACATTTCTAATCGAGAAATTTGTGGCACGAATATTTGCGCTCACGATCAGACACACCTTCGTGCGATCAAAAAAAAATGTGAGAGTAAAAAATCTAAATAAACAAAAAAAACATTTCAACAGCCATATTTGCAGACGCATGAGATACTCAAAATGCAGAGTGCAATAAAGAGCAGTAAAATCAGCAGTAATTTCATATGTATTTGAAATAGCCTGCATTTATAGGCATGTCGCCGCTGTTGTGGCCGCAATACTTTAGCGGTGCCCAACAAAGATTCTGCATAGGCTTGCGTAATTGGAAATGGCTTTTCATTTAAGTTTATTGGCTGATTATTTACATTAGCGTGAAAAATATAAACTACGTTTGCTGCTGGGTCATAGATGTCAGCTTTTTTGAAATATTTTACGTATTATTTATATATTACATTATATATATTTTCTTCTGTCTATTTTCCAGTATTGCAATTTTCCGCGTTTTAACTGCGTTTTACGCTTCCGAAATGTTTAGTTCTACGATTAAAGCTTAACAAGCAATCTGAATTTGAAAGAGTAAAATGCTTATACCTAAGTTCTACCTTACTGAAATCCTATTGATATGGTCATAGAAAGATCCTTACATCTTTTAAAATATATACTATAACACATAATACAAATTTAACTTTGTGTAACATTTTTCGTAATATTTCCGTGAATGCCAAAATTTGTTGAAGATGTCTTTCGGCATTTGTCGAACGTATAGAAACGTCGAATTTATTTTAAATCATAAAAAGGGAAACTTGCTGCTTATCCCTGAATAGGAAACACATTCATATTTGCAGTCTCTTAATCAAATTCGTTTAAAATATCAATGCGTATGTTGAAAACAAAAAAAAAACCTCTAGCTTCCTTGTTTTTATAAACACTTTCTTATACATTTATTAATTGCTTAGTCTTTACACACTTTTCTTTTAATTAAATTTTAGCAATCAAAAGTTTTATTTCTATTTGATTTTGTTTACAATTTCGTTTTATTTTTTTTTTAATCTGCAGAAAACTGATTGGATTAACTTTGCGCTGCTAACAAAGCCAGTCGAAATCAATAAGAAATCGTTTAGCATTAAAATTGTTTAATACGATTTACGTTTATAGTTTGACCTTTGCAATATGCCGCAGTTGTGGATATATGCAAATAGGAAATGCAAGTTCGCTAAGCGAAATGTGCAAAAGTAAAATTCTTTTTGAGCTGAAAGCCGCAAAAATGAAACGATTGCTAGGCACAAGAAAGGTAACGTGACATGAAGCTCTGATAAAATAGAACTCGTGAGCTTAAAAACAATTGTAACATATTTGGCAGCACTTTTTCATTTTACTTCAATGATGAAAATAAAGTTTTATATCAGTTTTAATCTCCTTACGGCTAAACTGTATTTTTTAGGTATACGGAATTATTTATGATTCGAAAGGTATGCATGTAGTTGGATGTTAAAGAGAAGAAAGTTTATTAAATGTAAAATTATATAATTCTCAAGTGAAAAAATCAACTCACAAACTACACTAAAATTGGTGCCGAAACGCGTATATCATCACCATTGTTTGTCGTGACAGCTCTATGTAAGCTTTGGCCTGCTGAACAAAATGTTCCATTTGGCGCAATCTTTACTTGATTCCCTCCGGTTGTTTGCTTTGATCATCCTCATGTCACCCTCCAGTTCGTCGATCCATTTTGATTTTGGTCTACCTTTTGCTTTCGTGGTAAATGTTTTAGCGTCAATTACTCGCCTGCAGTGAATCTTGTTTGTCAACTATGTTGCTGCTTTCACATGCAAATTCTTCAGCAAGTGAGCAGAGCCCAGAGATAGCGAGCCGAGAAGTGGCGAATCGGTGGCATTTAAAAATACTATTAACGTGTATTTTTCGTAAGCGGAAAGGTGAAGGTGAATATGAAGATAACGAAAAGGGTAAAGATACAGATAGGCATAAAGGTGAGGATAAGGAGATGAAATTAAAGTTAGAACTGAAATTTAATAGTACAGCTAAGTAATAATTACAGCTAATACCAATGGTTCAATTTTCGACCCGTATACAAGGTGGCGGAAAATTAATTATCTAACTTTGTTTTTAAATAACTTTTTTACTAAATAAAAAGGGCTAACTGTTATTGCTCCTAACACAAATGGCTTATAAGATTTATGTTCTTAGGTGCGCAACTAAGTTCTCGCTGTTATTTTTGTTGATGAAAAATACAACTTTATTCTGAAAAAATGGTTACAAGTGAATCATTGAAAGTATTGCCTATCGCTGGCTACTACTTTTTCCCATCTTTCTGGTAGATCTCGAATACCGTCGCGATAAAACTGTTGATTTTTTGAGGCTGTCCACGGATCAAGCCATTTTTGACGTCTTCATATGAATGGAACTGCTGGTTAGCTAGACCATGTGCCATCGATCGGAACAGGTGATAATCGGACGGCGCAATATCTGGATAATATGGCGGATGGGGTAAGATTTGCCATTTCAGTGTTTCCAGGTAGGTTTTAACGGATTTGGCAACGTGAGGCCGATCATTGTCATGCTGTAGAATCACTTTTTCATGCCTCTCCGCGCATTGCAGCCGCTTCTCGCGCAGTGCTCGGCTCAATCGCATCAATTAAAGTCGATACCGATCTCCAGTGATGGTTTCGCTTGGTTATTTATAGTTCATAATAAATAACACCAACTAGATCCCACCAAATACATAGCATAACCTTCGCAGCGAGAATATTCGGCCGAGGCGACGACGTAGAAGAATGACCCTTCCGTTTTTGCCGCTGGAGCAGTTGTTCACAAGCGACGTTCAACATCCCTTGGTTTTAACTGATAAGGAACCCAAGTTCCCTGTTTCTGAATCATTCCCAAAGCATGAAATCGCTTGGAAATGGATTGGCGAGTAACTCCTAACACTGAAACAAGCTCTTCTTGCGTTTGACACGGGCCCTCATTGAGCAATGCCTCCAATTCAGCGTCTTCGAAAGTTTTTGGCCTTCCTTCACGCGGACCGTCCCCAACATCTTTGAACCTATTTCGGCACGTTGTCTCACTTAAAGCAGCATCTCCATAAAGTTTTTGTAACTCTCGATGCGCTTCAGCCGCCGTTTTCTTCGAATGAAAATGGATAATCAACACTTCCCGCAAATGACGATTATTCGGCACAAAATCAGACATTTTCACAAAACCAAAAGAATATGATACCAACACAAAATCACTAATGTGGCCAAGCAGTTTGTTTACCATATGTCTAAGCTTGGTTTATGACGTTTCAGTTATGTTAGAATCGACTAGTACATACATAAACAAAAAGATTTTGGGTCTTGGAAAACTGTGTACGCTCCAGTACTGCAGCCGTCTATTTCGCAAAAATTATAAGTCTTCATTGCACAAAGGGTTTCAAACATTTTTTTAACTAGTTAAAATTTGAGTATTTAATAAAAAATAAAAACAAAATAATTCAAATTTTTCACGGATGCTCAAGAATATATTTTTAAATTCGACTTTAGAACACCTGTTTATTTGAACCCCTTCTGTTTTCACAATTAATTTTCCTACTTATTTCCTCTTAGTGCTGTTTGGCACTCAGCGAACTTACACACAAACATTGATGTTTTGAATAAATCTTCCTTCTGTTTTCAAAATGTTAATAGTATTAGGAAGCAATTGATAAATTTGGTTGAAACAGAGGATATATCAAAGTTTTGTTGCAAAAACAAAAAAAAAAACAATAGTTCAATCGGTTGAGTTTCTTTTTATTTGTTGGAGTTTGAAAATAGCTTTTATAATTTTTGAATACATTTCCCCTTAAAGATACGCCTGCTTTGTAGTTTTTGTAATTTATGCCGAAAAGGCCTTCCACGAGAAATTAACTTCAGAATATGAAAAACTCTGCGCAATTCGAAGCATTCTGTGCGTAGTAATAGCGTACAAACATAGTTTGGAATTTGTTTTAAAATAAATGGAAATGCTTCTAACTTCTTAAGCTCTTGAGAAACTTGAAGGCGTCGCCAAAAAATACTTCAGAAATGCTGAAGAAAAACGGAAAATAAGTTATACCTAGTTCCATTGTACGCCAATTTTAGTATACATTTAGATATGTTAATATTCATTACCATTTCGTAGTACGTCATTATTGTATTTAAGTGTAGGTTGAACTGGTAGACTTGCAGTCATACTTAGACAGGTTCGGCCCATCGCGCTACCAGATGGAGCGCATTAGTTATGCGTTCACCCGCATGGTGCCTGTTTCCATTACGAATTTAAGGAAAAATTTCCAACCTACTGCTGAGATATCCTCCAATCCATTAAACTGTGGTGTATTGGATTTTACAATCCCCCACAAAATGCCATACTACGGAATTTCGATTACTACTACTTAAACTTTAAACCGCATAACTAAATTCTTAATACTGAACTTCAATCAAAGCAATTGACCAAAATTACCACTTTATAATTTCTTGCAAATCAATTTCTGATAGGCATCTCTGACATCCCATTGATTTCGCATAAATCAGCTCATAAATATGTATGTAAATCAATCAATCTATCAATCAACAAATTGCAACTACTGACAGCCACATCATTGCCAAATCTATAAGCACAAATTTTGTAATAAATTGACCATTGCGGCAAGCAATAACACAAACAAAAACGAAGAAAATTTGCTGGTGCTTAAACTAAAGAGACCATAAATTTGTCAATCCAAACTGAGAGAGCGCAAACTTAAAAAAATAAGCAAGCCAAAAAATAGTGTACCATTAAAAGTGAATAAAAGAGCAAAACCGCATAGAACTAATAGCCGAAATCGATTCACTTGGAAGCAGTGCAGGCACGATTAATGTGTTGAACGCATAAATAAATCAAGTCATTTTATTTTGGGCGCTCTACGCACTTTGACAGCGCGCGCATGGGCAAAGCGCGTTCACATTTGCATGAGCGCACAGACGCACACACGCATACGCCAAGTGGCATGCATAAATGCCCGTAGAAGTAAGCCTTTACTTAAGTGCATGTGTACGTGCGTGCGTGCGTTTGTGCATTTGTCACACGTTTATTGCTGGCAGGAAGTCGTTTGACCTAATTTCGGGCAAATCAATTTATTTTCTTCTACATTTTAATTTACTGCCAAACATTTTACTTCACTAACTTACAATTATGCAAGCGCGTGCGGCATTTTAAAACTATCAAAGAGATTTTTCCATTTCACTAATGAATTTACTTTTCGTACGCCACTCGCATTGCACCAAAGGCTTTCCATCCTTTTAACTAACAAAATTTCCAAGTGACGGCTGTGCATATTTTTCGCCGTTTCATTGATACATTTTGCCACCATTAACGCTTCCTACGCACTCGTCATTTGCCAAGCAGCTGCCGAAAGGCAAACATTTCGCACCATATTCAGGATTTCGTAACATTCATCAGCGCTTACCATCTGTCATTATTATCGAGTTTTTTTTTTTTTTTGGTTTTTACTTTACCACTTCGCATAATACTTGCTTATGATTTCAAATAACTACTTCGTACGTGGACTAGTGCAAACATTTATTTGTGCATATGTGCATGTGTGCGTGTTTAGTTAATTTTCATGTGCAGAAAAGTACTCGTACAACTGTTGCAGTACAACTTTTCGAAATGCCAAATCAACTTGACGTAATCGCCGCGCAGACAAGCAACATGCTACCATTCATTTATTTATTTATTTCTGTTTTTGTTGTTGCTAACTAGTGGCGTTGGTGGGGAATCGGCGACAAAAACTAGATAGCGCATTATGCAAGTTAATGCATGGCGTATGTGCTCATGATTCTATGGAGATCGGTTTGGTGACAGAGTGACACAGTTCGCAGTAAGTGAATTTGTATCATAAGCAATGAAGCTGCTGCAGAAAAACAATTAAATATTTTGCATAGTAAAGCAGCACAGCGACCACTAAAGCCGTATCGACGTGTGTGCGTGACTACCACTCAGTTGGTTCCAAGTTCGAAGACCATTGTTGGCATGAAACATCAAATGATAGATCGTTTTTTTATAGCGGCCACCCTTCAGCAGACATTAACAAACTCTGAGTTCATTCTGTCATGGGAAAGCTTGTTTCATTTCTAAATGGCTTAACAAGCTTTGCTAGCAAGTCTTAAAATATTCAAATACCAGCGTAGTTCGAATAGGTTAAAATAAATGGCTGCCCACGCGAGGCGCTCATTTGGACAAATAATCATAATTCGCCCATTGTGATGACATACAGAGAAAAGAAAACAGAATGAAAAGAACCAAACAGGGAGGGAAAAAGGAAAATGACATGGGGTTAGATGGTGTCTCATTACAATAAATAAATAATTAATTGACAATATCCAATGAGACGCCACTGGGAGTGTTCGAGAGAACGATTCTGCGCAAGATTTTTGGTTCTTTGCACGTTGGCAACGGCGAATATCGCAGGCGATGGAACAATGAGCTGTATGAACTTTTCGACGGCATAGACATAGCGAAATCCAGCGGTTACGTTAGCTGGGTCATGTCGTCCGAATGGATACAAACGCTCCGGCTCTGAAAGTATTCGATGCGGTACCAGCTGATGGGAGATACCAACTTGGAAAGATCAAGTGGAAAAGGACATGGCTTAACTTGGTGGGCCGAACTGACGCCGGTTAGGACAAGAAAGAAACGTCTGGCGCGCTTTGTTAAACCCGGCCAAAAACGTGTAAGCAGTTATAGCGCCAATTAAGAAGAAATATGGAGCTATAAATTACGGATTTATCGCTTCAAGCTACTGATAAAATTCACCACGTGTGTGATATTTAAACCTGTTACATCCGCAAGAGTAGCAAAAAAAACCGAGAGCCCAAATGTCTGAATCTTAGCGCGATGAGAACAGATCAGCGAGAGAAAATTGCTGAGATGATTTCACTTCATCTTCTGGAGAGCTTCCGTAGGAAGAACTTGAAAGAAACCCAAGTCTCACCACATGGATACAATTTCCGGGAAGGACACCCACCAAATTCGAGAGCTGCGGCTTTGTTAGTCTTCCAAGTTACCTCGAACGTCCGAAATCTAACCCTCAGATTCTTCTGGGTTCTGAATTTGCACGCTTGCGCACTAACCCAACGCTTACTGAGTTGACGCATGGCCCATCTTTCAAGGAGTAGAATGACAATGGAACCCCAATCCTCTTATTTCGTAGAGAAGACATCTCTAGGATCCCCTGTCTAACCAGCTCATAAGCTTAGAAGTTTCCCTCTATGCCACTTTGAGCGGGAACCCAAATGAGTCTAACATCGAGGTATTCGGATGCAGTCGAGAGAGAAGTCAGGCATTCCTCGACCGATTTCGAACGCACCAACAACGAGCCCAGTGCTCTAATTGCCACTTGGCTGCCGGAGTTCTTTATAGTAAGTAACCAATCCACTGCTTCTTTAATTGTGGCTACCTCCACTTGGAAAACACTACAGTGGTTAGGTAGCATAAAATTGAAGATTGATGGTTAGCTCCTTGCAAAATGCTTCACCACCAACCTTTCCATGCAGCTTCGATCCATCCGTAAACATGCTTGCCATGCCCTGTTTGCAACTGTTATAGCCCGCTCACTCCTTCATTGAGAGGAGCGTAGTGAGGCGACCAAATAAAGTTCATATACATATTTAGGGAAACTTTTTGGTTGTTATTAGCAAAGGAGTAACCAGCAATATTTCTTCTGTATTTGCCCAAACATCCGCAAACTTGGATTTCTGGCCAAAAATGCGGTGTTGGAGTAGATATGATTCCAAAAGCATTAGCTTAGTTCCAGTGAAATCTACAACAAATGAGGTTGCAATACAGTAGCAGAGTTAGGGAATCATTGTGTGGGCATGCACTTCGAAACTAAATCTACGAAAAAAGTGGTTAAGCCGGCTTTGAATCAATATTAAATACCTTTTGAAATAAAAAATATCATTAGACTTATAAAACCCTACGTTTAAATGAGGGACACAGCAAACAAATCAATGGTGCTGATTGGCGGTATGCTCCTGAAATATATGTATGTACATACTCTGATAGGCATTTTTTTAATATCTCGCAACGGAGTCTAAGAAATCCTGACATTTTTTCACTGCTTGTAATCAGAACTTATTATGCCGCTGATTCTCCTATTTGTATACCATAAAAAGGGTTTAATCTTAAACTCCCGAAAATGTTTTTTAGTCTGTGAGAAAGCAATAGTTACCAGACTAAATAAATAATTACTGCCGTATCAGTGATTGAAGTATCTATTCGTGGCATTTCAGTGTGACAAAGGTGATGAGATATAACGAAGCAGATATGGGAAGGCATCTTTTTCTTCATCGATAATATACAATTCTAGATGACATTAGAATGACAAAGGAACTAAAGAACTACTATAAAAAGACATCTCCCTGCATATACAATCACTCCTAGTTGAGCATAGGGCGGAAACAAAGGCCCTCCAACGATTTCTAACAGCCGCTATCTGTGTAATTTCGTCCCAGTTAGCGATATAAGAGCACCCATTTAGGATTGTTCCATTCCGAGTTTGTCGTTGGGTTTGTTTGAAAACCCGTTTTGGCAACATTGTCGTTTTCTCTACGGAGAGTATCTCCAATCCAGTGTCATTTTCGCTTTTTAATTTCAAAGCTGATTGGGCAGTTATCAGTAAGCGAAAGAAGGTCTGCATTGGAGACGGTTCTTGACGAAAATAAAATTATTGCATGATGTGAATATCAATAACATTGACATTGTACTTATAAAGAGTGGTTAAATTTCAAGGGCCGATGTTGAATGTGAATTACACCTAAACGTCCACGACACCGTTGGTCTTCTTTCTTTGGAGTTATTTGGGGTTATTTGAAGTCAGCAACAATTCAAAAGCCAAAGGATGAGATAATTCGGCACATTAACGGCAAAGAACCTCAATTATGCCTCATAGTCATCGATATTTTGGACCTTCGGATGGAGGTGTGCCGCCGAGGCCGCGGCGGCCATTTCGCCAATATTTTGTTCAATACATAATTGAGCCATACCAATATTATCATAATAAAGAGAAATGATAATAATTTCCTAAAAAAATTGTATTTAAGGAGAGAGCTTTATCGATTTCAGAATTGTAGTAAGACGAGCGTCTCATATACATACAAATGTCGTGCAACAAAGGAAGATATATGATACAACATCGCACAAAACTATGCACTGTTAAAACTGAAGTTCCCTGTTAAATTACATAAGGCTACGGTACAACGTAAGAGAACTGATTGGTTCTCATACGTATGATCGCAGTGCTGGTAAATCTACCATCGACCAGATATAGAGTACATCGTGTGCCAAACAATTCAAATATAATTTTATTTATTTAGTTATTTGTACACATTCAAATTTAAATTAAGATTTTTACTCGCGTTTTTGTAATTTGATATGATTATGTCCACTGTCATCAACACCCACAAAAGTGCCACTCAACATCCAATCAAGCACGCTTCAAAAATTTGGCTTCAGTTTTCAACAATTCACACACACTCGTACTTCTCTTTAAGCAAACGTAATTGCCATAATTTAGAAAAGCATAGCAATTACTTAGTTTATGTGGCATTCAAATTGAAATTTCCAAGCAAAATGCCAAAATGATAAATCTCAAAGTGTGGGTGGTGTGTGTCGACCAGCGATATTTCAAAAGCAAAACAAAGAGCTAAAGAGATAACTGTAAAGTTAAAAACAAAAATCGTAGACATTTTTTTGACTAAAGGTGTGTTGTAATATATATTTCGTGTATTTACATTGTTTACGAGGTTTTACACTGTGACGGTCTGGTTGGTCGTCGCCTGCCTTTATGGCAGCTCTGGTGTTATCAATGAATCGGCTGAGAGCTGTCAATTTATTTACGTGCATAAATATGTATGTATGTGATGTGTAAGTGTGTTTGCAGCAGCGCGGTAGCAAAATGTGGCAGTGGTCACAGCAAATGATATTAATCACAACAATAAAATACTTGGTGGCACAGGCCGCAGCTTCGCGGATCCGTGTTTGCCTGCCTGCCTGCCAGCCAGCCAGCCGGGCAGCAAGCTTTTTACGACGCAGGTGCCGTTGTTACTGCTGCCTGGGTTTCCATTTACCTGCTTGTGTGACTGAGTGAGGTGTGTGATTTCGCTTTTTTTTTTTGTTTTTGTAAATTATACTTATATACATAAATCTTTTTGTTGTTTTTCGCACTCTTTTATCTTGGCACAAGCCGCCATGGCTTTGGAGAAATACGAACCCAAGCGCTTATAAAAAAAATTTAACACTCACGCCCACACTTGTTATTTTTTTCGTTTTTTTTCTTCTATAATTTTTTAGCACTCACCCACTCCCCTGCGTCGGCGAATTTCGTTTACACTGTTTGTTTATTGCTTGGTGAGTTAATTAAGCCATTAACCATGCGATAAGCGTCAGCTAGAAACTATGTGTTGGCGCTTGAAAATACACCAATAAAATCAAAATTACAAAAACAACAATATTTATACAAACAGCAAACCGAAAAGCAATAAGTATCACAAATGACCAGAATTATCACTGAGAGGTTCGCCGCTTAAGTCTTTCGTTTGCTATTTATTGGTTTTATTATATTTTAATTAAAGCGCAATAAAAGTTTATGGATTTTATGATGTGAAATAATCGTTAAATAAATATGTACAAATATTTTGAGCGTGTTGAGGCTTTATTGGGGGGTGTTATTATTTAATTGGAAGGTGAAACATTCTTTGCATTGAATGCTACAAATTTATGAGTTGTCATATGTTTTCTTATACCAAAGTATCCAAATTAAATCTGAATTTTTCACAAGTTTTACTTTGTCAAAGTACCAATATAATTCTAAATTTTGTGCAAAAAATTACTGGACAGCAGTAGAAAAAAATGAAAATATTTAAATAAATTCCACGCTTCCTTCCATCTCTGCGAGGGAGAAAGATTTTAAAGAAAGTAGAAAATTTTATTATTTTTACAGTTTGTGCTGTGTAAGCAGAAAATAAAGTATAAGAAGAATATATAAGTCGAACCAAATGCTTACATAAGATATGAGAAGAATGAATGTAAGAGCAAAATATTCACAGAATTTAACAAAAAAACAAATCAATCGAGATATTACACCAAACAGCGGTTGGCAAAGATACGTAGCTTGTCGCAGATTTCAGCAACTCTACTAGATTGTTCAATAAGTATTGCGCATTCGATAAATGAGGGCATTGCTATTAGCCTATCCTTTTGGAATGTTGATACACTCTTCAATCTGCCAATCCATTATTTGTTCACAAGCCATTTAGAATTGACGTTCTTAGGAGGGAAAAAATCAAGTATCGTGCAGTGATTAAATTTTTATTTTTGAAAGGTTTAAAATCGAAGGAAATTTATGAGTGAATGTTCAAAGTGTATAAGGACTTTTTGCCATAAATTGCAATAGTATAATAGAAAAATGGGTTGTTGAATTTAAACGTAGTCGTACAAGCTTTGAAGACGATCCACGCCCCACGTCCAGGAACAGCAACAATACCAGAAACCGTAGAAAAAACACAAGATATCGTATTGGAACATCGTCGAGTTACTGAAAGAGATTTAGTAGAAGCCCTAGAAGCCCTGAAAATAAGAGACTAAATAGTAGTGTGAACCAGATCCTTCGGCTTCGGAATGCGTTCCTGTCCGGAAATCGGCCAAGAAGGTGTTAGTATCAGTTTTTTAGAATGCGAAAGAAATTTCGTTTTTGAAGTACTTGCAAACTGGTAAAACAATAAAGTCTGAATATTATTATAACCTTTTAGACCAGCTGAAGGAAAAAAACTGTGAAAAAAGACGCAGTTTGCAAAAGAAAAAAATATTTTCATTAGGACAATGCACCGTGTCACAAGAGCATTTTGACAATAGCTAAAATCCATGAATTAAAGTTCGAATTGTTGGAGCATCCATCGAATTCAACACATTTGACCCCTAGCGACTTCCATCAATGATGAGGTCATAACAGCCTACCACATTCTCACTTCAGGGATTGAATTCATAAATAGGAATCTCATTGGAAGAAGTGTATTGATGTTCAGCGAGACTATACTGAATAATTAAGTGTATTTGAAAGCATAAAATTGTGTTTTTCTTTCTTTCTTTTATCGAAGCGGAAAACTTATTGAACGTCCTAGTATTTTCTATTTTAAAACAACTTATAGGCGAGTCTTTTGGAAGTCCCTTTGCATTGCAATTTTTGGAGTAAGAATTTTTTTGTTATTCTATTTTTTCTGTTGTAATATTGTTTATTATTTAACCAAAATTATAAAATTAAAACTTTCAAACTTAATACAAAATGAAGAAAAATTCAACAAAATTTTATCTAACTTTTCGTCTTTTTAAATTTTTGGAAAATTTTGCATACGAAAAACATTGTAAATATTAAAAAATCTAATGATGCACTCAATTATACTTGGTACTACTTATATTGGATGTTTTTTAATTTTATTTTTTTTATTATAATCTGGCAGATAATTTATGGCATTTGTTTTTGTATGTATTTATTTATTTATTTAAAAGAGGAACAGTTATTAATAACTATTCCACTCACGGAATAAGCATTGGCTGCCAGGGCCTTCGACTTATGGTATCTTAACTAGAGTAATAATATAGGTAAGTAACTATACAATGAGGATGGGAGAGAGGATGGGAGAGAGCAGTTGAGGGAATATTAGAAAATTAGTGTGAGTTTGACCGGAGTATAATTTTATATATGTATATCTAGTTTTCGCAAAGTTTAATAAATTTACAAATTAAGTTAATGCTATTGTCGTCTGTGTTGTTGAGTAACTTCGAAAGTTCAAGGTTAGGATGGATTGCATTTCAATCTTGGGCAGGTATGGGGGAGGTGTGAATCGTGTAGTCGTCTGAGTTACAAAAAGGGCAGTCTGGTTGGACTGTGCCGTTTAGGATGTGAACATGGATGGCTATAGTGTGACCGATTCGAAGGCGTGTAAATATCTTGAGGTTCTTGGAAGACATGTGTGTAGGATATTTGGGCTTGATGACAGTAGGGTTGTACTTTTTGTAGTGGTGTTGATAATTAATCCATTGGCTATTGTATGCATCCTGAAGAGGTTTTAGTATAATTTTCCGATTATCTTTGGTAGTAAAATGTGCACTAAAGTGAACATGCTTGGGCACCTTCTTAGGCTCTAATATCAGCGCACTCGTTGCCTTGTATTCAGGCATGATCCGGAACCCACATGATCCTTATGGAATTTTTATTTGATACGATATTATTTCGGATTTCGGGGATTATTGGGGTTTCGTTAGAATGGTTCAATATAGCGTCCATTACGGATTTACCATCACTGCAAAAAATGCATTTTTTGCCTTTGCTGGAGGTATAAACTACCGCTGAGCAGTAGGAAGGTAAAGCCCCGACTGAGATTGTAACACCAAGCTGGTTTGTGACTACAAACCATGTACTGGCGTCTCTTTTAGATCCATCGGTATAAACGCACTCCCATTCGTTTCTTAAATTAGCAACGATTTCATTGAAATGTTGGACGTATTCATTAGAGGAGGTGGACTCTTTGGGGAATTTTAGCAAATCCACGATAAAAATAATTTTGGGATTCAAGCCTGGTGGGAAAACTAGAATTGGTGGCAAAATCGCATCTGATGTGACAATCAGTTTGTGCATTAGTTCAACACAACGTTGTACGGTGGACGGTTTGCGGCTATTTTTATATTGTTGCTTTGCTGTAATATCCGGCATATGTCCGCCGCTGCTACGAGTCCAATAAATCAATTGTTAAGCCCACTGTACGAAAAGTTGTGCCATCATCGATATTTAGCTGATTCATGTCTGAAAACAAAAATTCAGTCATCATGGTTCAATAGCGCTAACCATCCACCGTAACGGCAACTCCTTCCTCATTTCGAAAGAAATAAAGACTGGTGATTCTGTATGAATGTTGTTTAGCTTATAAGAAAAAATGGGTTACGTGGCGTATTCGAGAAATGCTTTGTATGAGGATACGGAAGTTGTTAAGCCAGTGCTCTGGCTTGGTATTGTTTTAGAACAACTTTTATTTATAGCATTCACTTGATTTGAAAATGTGAATAAATTAGTTTTTCTCAAAGCAAAACCATTGTTTCAAGACAACTGCGTCACGTTCTGCGTTTATGTCTGACGACATTTCATTTTTTTATTAGTTTACATATAAGTAGATATTCAATCAATATTTATAGGCAACCAAACCGATTTTCCACAGAACACATCAGTAGTCAATTGGAGCGAAGCTTAGCTGCAAGACTGTCATTAGTATTATATTAAATTAAATATGCATTAACCACATTGCTATGATTTCCTATTCATTGCCAACCAGCTGCTAATAATCACGCTGAAAATAATAACTGGTGGTAACTGCAGGAAAAAAATGCAATTGCAAGTTGCTTGGCGCACGACAAACTTGTCCGCCTACCATTAAATGATAAAATAAAATAACTGTAGAATATTTTTTACCTGCACCTACATATCTATAAGTATATGTACTCGTGTGTATGTATTTATGAAGGTGTTCTCATAGTCAAATGCAAATTAGACAAACCCAGCCGGCCGGCACTCTGCAATGAGTCTGTTCGTCGGAGTCGTTCGTTTGGACATTTGCCATATAATTTGCGCCAACACTCTTGGCACTATCCGCTAATGCGTTGTAATGGCTAGCATGAAAATGCGCAAATAATAGACAAACAGATGCAATTTTGTGTGCAAAATGTAAACAAATTGTGAATGGTTTACACATACAAGCACATAACGTATGAGTATTGAGTGTGAGAATTGCCGGTTACACGTCGGACGCCTGCTTGTTTATGCACTCAAACTTTTAATCGAGTTCAATTGGCGGCGATTGTAGTAGAAATTCGGCCTGACTTAAATACAAAAATATTTACTTCCAACAATGAGCTGCAGCTCAGTAGCCCCACTACTTCACAGCTGTAATTGTGTTATTTTATGGCATTTTCATTTATCACACAGACTTTACGCCTGCACCGTCACTGTGCACCCCGCTTGGTCCATTATCTATAGGATTAGCCAGCAACGAATTGTCTGAGGCGCAGACGCAAAAATAATGCACCACAATCACTCGCCATAATTATGGCAAATTAACGACAAAGACAAATCGTAAGCGTTGTAGTTACAATCAGCGGATTGTCGAGTTGGCTGTCAAGGCGGACAAGCGATCGTTTGTCCAAATGGCTAAGTTGATTTGGTTTTGTTAATTTTTGCTTTTGTTTGTCGAAATGGCAAACAAACGCGGCGAAAAGGTGACAAATCAGCTACCAAATATAGCTAGGCAAAAAAAAAAAGAGAAACCAGCAACAAAAATTTAGAATTGTTGTCTATGGTGGCCTGTGAAAAGTGTATAATTTTGTAAGGCTACACTAATTGGCTATCAGTTTCTCCAAGGATGTTAATGGGTGCTACTTAGTTATTTCCCCGCACGTTGAAATTGTTTACTTGTGCCGATCTTCAGGTCAAATGGCACGTGATATGATTAAAATTTGGTCTACCGCTTAAAATTCCCCGCTTTTTTAACCCTATTGCGATGAAATTTGTGTAATAAAGATATGCTACTGTCAATGAAACTCAAATTTCTGCATTAAGGAAAGCTGGGCGTCCAAGAATTGAGAAATATTTTTTTTACTTCTAATATAAGCGTATTCAAATGCATTTAATGCAGCTCACGAACTAGTAATCTATCTGGAAATCTACACTCGAATAACTTTCGATTTATCAAGCGTACAACTCGATACTCGAAATCTTTGGACCAGATTTATTGCCAATTTTTAACAATTTTTTTTAAATTTGCACAAAGTGTGAAACTAAGATTTCTATGATTTTTGTGGGGAATGAATAATATTTTCATACACAAATTACTAAATTGAATAAAAAACAAATAAGTTGTTAAAACGAACTAAAAAAATGTATTTTCAACACACTACGTGACGATTTTCTGAACTTTTTTGATAATTTCGTCAGCCGCAGACAAACGGGTCTAATTCTGGCCGCGGACTAACGACTGAAAGGGAACAACTATATACATAAACCGCAGTACAGTGTGCGTTAAATTTTTTCTACCACTCATATTGATTGTATCAGCAATTTTGGCCAGACCCGGCTAACTGCCGTTCATATTTTCAAAATGCAAGGTCCACTTCGCTAAATTTTTACAAAATTCTAAAAATTGAAATTCACTCAATACAGGAAAAAATCTATTTGCAGAGCTATTGCGCACGCGCAAATGGACGGGTGAACAATTAATGAAATCAAATTTAAATTAAAAAATCCTGGTAATTTTTGAACAGGAGTCTTATGTTGTGCGTCTTGATGTTGTTCTACAAATGGAAGACCTACAGGTTTGTGGCAATCCCGGACCATAATAAGTCCCTTTTTCATGACAGAAATGAGTCTTTTTCATTAGAGAAATGCACTCGCAGGTTGACATTCTGTGTCAAGTGGCTACCGCTAAAACTAAAAAAATAAAGCTTAGTTCTCTCATTCGATATTTATGGTCAAACTTGGCTCTGAAAACTTGCTCGAATACGGCTGTCATTTCACACAAATTTTGAATGTCTCTCTAGTATAATAGAGAAAGCTGATTTCCTACCCAAATTGACTTCCTTCTCCTGCAAAAATTGTCGAGCCACTAGAACTAGACTCTTTTTCAATTAGTTGTCGCACTTTGATGTATAGTCTCAATAAATTTTCTCCGGGCATACCAGGAAACAACTACTTGCCGTAATATAAATAGTAAATCCTCTAGTGAACTTTCTGTAGTAAATTATTAAAGAAATCAATGAGTCCATGCTGAAGAAATCTGAATATAAATAGTTTTGGAGATCATCAAAACTAAGAATCTAAACTCAATAATAGTATTTCATTAGAGGTTTAAAGATTCTTACACAAACGCACTTTACTTTGTTAGATTTTGAGTTTCTTATAGTAGCTTTCAAGGTGGAATCTATGCGCTTGCTAATGGAGAGAAGCTGGTTAGTGGGATGGGAATTCCTTATTTAAACAAATCTTCATCGAGAGCAGCTTAGCGGATCGTTCATCGCCAGAAATATCTTAGATACTTGCAACTCTTTTTTTTAAGCTTAATCTCAATTTTTCACTATTCGAATCAGAATTTCAACTCTTAAATTCAATTATTTAAAATTTTTATACAGTCAAATTTGGAAAAAGCCTAGGCTAAACTAGTTTTTAATACCTGTTGAGTCAATTTTGACAAGCGCAGAGTAATGCTTCTTTTTAGTAACTACAGATAAAAATCCAAAGTCCATTCAACTGTCATAACAAACTTTGCCAAATTGTGTTGGGCTATTTTTTCAAAGGCCTGGACAGCCAAAGCTACTGGAATGCCACTTGGGAGAGTTGATTAAATGTAACGTGGATTTATTTATTAATCAACAAAGAGGTTGCTTATATATATATATAATTGGCGCGTACACCCTTTTTTGGGTGTTTGGCCGAGCTCCTCCTCCTATTTGGGGTGTGCGTCTTGATATTGTTCCACAAATGGAGGGACCTACAGTTTCAAGCCGACTCCGAACGGCAGATATTTTTATGAGGAGCTTTTTCATGGCAGAAATACACTCGGAGGTTTGCCATTGCCTGCCGAGGGGCGACCGCTATTAGAAAAATGTTTTTCTTAATTTTGGTGTTTCATCGAGACTCGAACCGACGTTCTCTCTGTGAATTCCGAATGGTAGTCACGCACCAACCCATTCGGCGGTTGCTTAGAGACTATATTATAGATACATACAAACAAAGACCTTAAGACAAAAGTCTTATGAGTAATGCCTTAAAAGTAGACTTTAGGTAAGAAAAATCAAAGTCTAAGGGAGAAGAATTTAAGAGGGATAATTACAAATAATTTAGAATTTTTTTTTTTACTGGGAATGTTAATGCGATTTGGCAGCTTCGAGTAGTTGCTTTATAAGTAGAGGCTAGGCCTTATAAATTATCTTAAATACAATAAATTAAATTGTAAAAGGTGACGAAAAGTTAATCATCAGAGTTTGTTTTTGAATAACTTTTTAGTGAAAACAAAAAAATGGTTTTGAGTCATGAACATTTTTATTTGGCTCGTAGCGCTCCATTGCTTGCCCTTTGTGTGTGTAATTAAGCTGTCCAGTAAATATGATTGACAGGGTGATTAATTTTGTGCCTCCATCTATATTTGGTATGCTTGTATGAACTGATTTATTTATTTATTTATTTATTCATTATTATTGAATCTTAATGAATATTATTCAATGCTTTAGCCTTTTTTGCTCTAACAAAAACTTTGAAAAAACATTTCAGCAAACACAATTATGGTTGATTTTGTCAACAGTTTGAAATGGCAAATGATCTAATTAATTCATGTCATTGGAAAGACTCAATGACAATGACAAAACTCTACAACGCAAGTGTAGTGAAAAATGCACACGACACGTGATTAGAACAACTATTGGCTGTCAGCATTATTTCTCTATTCACCATTGCTTCAATTATTAATGACAGCGAGCGTATAAAACGCTTGGACTTGTCGTGCACGGTGCACTTATTTTTAGCTGGTATAGTATATCGCGCATTTAAAGCATACAATTATGCTTTATTTTATTAATTAAATTGATAGAAAAACTTGCTTTGCCTTTTAACACTTCAGCTCCATAAGATTTAGAAAACTGAACGCGCCAAGCTGGAATGTTGTTTTAGCTTACGCGGCAGAAGGGGTTGGGGTGGGTGTACTCTTGTGGCACGCACTGTATTTGAACTGTAATGGCAAATTATTTTATATAGTGCCGTATTTAATTAACTCAGATTACATGTACACCCCGCGACAGAACGATAGCAGCTCACTATTTTAACTGCTGTTAAATACTAATATTTTTTACTAGTTTTTTAGTGTTTATGATTTTTTATAAGAGTATAGCTCATTTTTTATTTTTTTTATATCTCATTGCCTAACAAAAACTTAATAAATCCAAATTTCAAAAACTGTACAAAAATTGAAAATCGAAAATTCGACTAACTTCACAACTCTAATTCACTGTTTTTAATTAGAATTTCTAGAAAAGAATTTTGCTTGCAGTTTTCTTGCCTATTAAATTTTAGTACACGAAAGTGCAAGTTTGAAATTGTGCAAATATTGCATTGGGTTTTTTTATTTAATAAATTTTTTATTAGGTTAGGTTAAATGGTTGCCCTCGCAAGACCCCAGTCGGAAGAAAAATCACATTTATTTTTTTGTGATATCATAGAGAGTGAAACAGAGAGGGAAAAATAAAACCATGGTGAGATAGAAAAGGGGGATTGGGATGAGAAGAGAATAACAAATGTACGATTTTTTTTGTATGGAAAAAATTTACAATAAATCAACGAAATGTTTGGCAACTTCAAACTTGCACTTCATTGTACTAAAATTTAATAAAAAAAAATTCTAGAAATTATAATTAAGACCCGTGAAAAGGAATGTAAGGCTTGTGAAATTTTTCGATTTTTTTTATTAAATTTGAGTTTTGAATACACCGTCAGCGTGGGTACACCAACATATTGATGGGTTAGGTTAGATTGACCAGGCTGGCGGAAAGCCATCACATAGACCTGTTGGTCCTTAGTGGTGGCAGATGGACCTTTACGTTTCTCTATAGTAGGGCATCTTGCAATAAGTCTGCGTCTTTTGCGAGTGTAAGTTAACTCTGAAGCTCTAACCCAGAGTTACATTCCAGCTTCTTATATTGTAGTTGTGATCATTTACTTATTTATTTTGATTATTTTATTTATATATATATTATTTTTTTATATAGTTCATACCATAACAAACACTATATACCGTGTACAATATCGTATACAATTTTCAAAAATTCGGCAAATTTTTAACAAAATTTCGAACTTTTTACTCAGAATTTTTGGAGAAAGTTCGCATATATAATTTTATAGATCACTGAACTTTGATACCACAAAGTGTAAGCTTCAAGCAGATCCAAAATCTAATTTTTGAAAATTATTTTTAGACGTGGTATCTTGCAGTTTCTCCATTGAACGCCTGCTCCTTATTTTTTCATATGGAAAAAAGAACCCAACAAAAGTTGTTAAAAATCAACGCAATTTTTGAACCACTTGAAACTTGCACTTTATTATAATAGGACTATGAATAAGTTCGTGCGGTTTTTTTCGAAATTTGAAACTTTATTGACGTAAAATGGTTACAAATTTAATATTCAAAATATTGTCCATCGCTTACTACTACTTTTTCCCATCTTTCTGGCAATTCACGGATTCCCTTTGTGAAAAATTCGGTCGGTTTTGCCGCAATCCACGAATCGATCCATTTTTTGACTTCATCGTAATTACGGAAGTGCTGGTCAGCCAGGCCATGTTGCATCGATCGGAAGAGATAGTAATCGGATGGCGCAAGGTCTGGACTATACGGCGGGAGGGGTAGGACATCCCATTTGAGCGTTTCTAAGTATGTTTTGACCACTTGTGCAACATGTGGCCGAGCATTGTCATGTTGCAAAATAACTTTGTCGTGTCTATCGGCGTATTGCGGCCGTTTTTCTCGCAGTGCTCGGCTCAAACGCATCAATTGTCGTCGGTAGACATCCCCCGTAATCGTTTCATTCGGTTTCAGTAGCTCATAATACACAACACCCAGCTGGTCCCACCAGATACACAGCATAACCTTCAGGCCATGAATATTCTGCGCCGACGTCGATGTTGAAGCATGGCCAGGGTATCCATACGTTGCCCGACGTTTTGGATTGTCGTAATGGACCCACTTTTCATCGCCAGTCACAATTCGATGCAAAAAACCCTTTCTTTTGTGCCGTTGAAGCAGTTGTTCGCATGCCATAAAACGGCGTTCAACGTCTCTTGGCTTCAATTCATACGGCACCCAATGGCCTACCTTTCGGATCATTCCCATGGCTTTTAAACGTTTGGAAATGGTTGATTGATCAACTCCCAAAGTTTTTGCAACCTCTTCTTGCGTTTGAGCCGGATCTTGATCGAGCAATTCCTCCAATTCGGTATCCATGAACTTTGGCGGCGCACCCTCGCGTTCTTCGTCTTCCAAGCCAAAATCACCACTTTTAAAGCGTGCAAACCACTTCTGGCACGTTCGCTCAGATAGAGCATGCTCACCATAAACTTCCACCAAGATACGATGACTTTCGGCTGCTTTTTTCTTCATATTAAAATAATGAAGAAGAATTCCCCGCAAAAACACATTATTTGGCACGAAATTCGACATTTTCAAGTGTGGTAAAAATATTGTTGTTTACGCTTCAAATAAAAAACTTATACTGACGTTTGTGCCTTACGACAGTAGCTCTCCAATGAATGTTTGGAAATGTGGATCGATGGAATAATAATCAAGTTACGCCATCTGTTGTAAAACCGCACGAACTTATAAATAGACCTATTACAAAAATTAAATGAGCTATAAAACTGCGCACCCGAAATTTTTCTAAAACTTCTGAGTAAATAGTTTGAAATTTTGATGAAAATTTGCCGAATTTTTACAAATTTTATACAAATTTCGAAACTTTGCTTTCTTGTTTTGGTATTAATTATATTTTTATACAACAATAATTGAAATTTCAAAATAATCAAATAGTAAAAATATATCAAAATGTGGTGTACACTTTCTTTTGACGTTGACTGTATATAGTTGTTGTTAAACAATGGGCGATACTATTATAAATAAAAGTAGTCAAAACTGGCCCAACTGTTGATGTACTATCATTTGTGCGTGCTAAAGTTGCCGATATCAAGAAAATAATTTGTTACTCGGGCCAACAAAAGACTTAAGCAGCGAACTTTTTTAAAATTGCTTTACATCTCCCAGCAATAATCCCCATGCACTTCTTTGCAAAGTATTTTTAGCTAAGATACAATTTTATATAGTTATTTATTTAAAATTTGATATTTTTTTTAATCTTGCCCTTTTTTCTCTCTTCCCTCTTCTTCTTCTCATCTATCCAGATGACGAGCACAACATCGCCCATTCAACGCTTGGCTGCTGCCGCTATGTTCTTATTGCTCTTCAGCCATGTGAACGGCAACGGCTATCATTACGATCCACCCGCACTGACATCAGCGCCATCACCCTCTGCACCCAGCAGTAATTCTGGCCATTACTTTGCACCCATCCCAACAATAGCGCCATTACCACCAGTTCCTGCTCTGCCCGCATTGCCCACCGGTCGCCCTCAAGTTCAGACACTCTTTCCTACTGGACAACCCGCACGCCCACCGGTTCAGACAATCGTTCAAGTGCATACAGCTACACAACATCCGCCGAAGCCAGCACCGCCACAACCGCGTCCACCCACCTTCCGTCCAGGCCCATTCAACACTTTCGCCGGTAATTATCGCGAACCGAGCTTTGAGTTGCGTCCTGGTTTCGTAAATCGCAATGCTGCACCAGGTCCCCAACAACAACAAGCTCCACCACTTGTCGGTTTCCATTATCCCGCCACTGCCGTTTCAGCGCCATCTGCACCGGGACGTTTTGTGCCTGCTTCACTGCAACAGGCAGCGCCACAACCACTGCGTGTGCCATTCGGCAAACAGCCGGTACTTAATTATGCCACAGGACCTGATAGTGATTTCTATGTCGTTAATGGCCGTCAGTTGAAGCAATACGCCGTAGTAGAGTTCGTCGACAATGACATCTCGCAGGACACTAAGCCGTTCCTCTCGCAATCCTTTGTCAACAATTATCGCGCACAAGTGGGTGCTTCCGGCACTGGCGCTATTGCACCACTACCTTCTGCCATGCAACTGGATACGACGGCCAATGCAATTTTGCGCGAGCAACTGCGCTTAGCACAGCAGGGTGGTAGACCACGTGGTGATACCATCGCATTGGGTTCGGGGGGCATCGGTTTTGTACGTCTGCCCGATGGCACTGTGTCTTTGGGCTCTGGTTCGCTGAACTTTGTAACCACACAACAACACTTGGCTGACCTTAGAAACGCGCGCACTCGCTCGGAATCACAGCGCGATCCACTGCACTTCGGTCATGGGCCACTAGAGGATCCAAACAACCGCATCCTTTTCAAGTGAACATCCGCAATTTTATTAATTTTATTTGATTATTTTTAATGATTTTTTTGTAAAATATTTTGCTGCCAACTTTAGATTTAAGTTATAAAGATATATAATAGCAAGTTTCTATAGCTGACACACCTACGAAGATTATGTACACACAAATGTATATATGTACCTATGAGTAAATAAATTAATTAATAAAAATACAGTTAAAAAAATATTAAATAAAATGAAGGATTTTATGGCTTTGATTTATTCAATTATGAACGTAAGTACGGAGCCTCTGTGTCCCGGTATAGGATGGAAGCTACTTTGGAGTGGGTGAATACAAGCGATATCTGATGAGGAATCCCTTGGAGTGTTTGAGAGAAAGATTCTGCGGAAGATTTTTAGACCTTTGCACGTTGAAGATGACGAATATCGTAGACGATGAAACAGTGAGCTCTATAGCTTTACGGCGACATAGACATAGCGCAGCGAATAAAGATTCAGCGCTTCGTTGGCTGGGTTATGTTGTCCAAAAGGACACAAACGTTATGGCTCTGCAAGTATTCGATTCGGTATCACCTCGTGGTAGTAGAGTAAGAGGAAGCCTCTTCTACGTTGAAAAGTTGAGGTGGAGAAGGACTTGGCTTCACTGTATCGCACTTATCAAGAAAAAGAAGACGAAAATAAGCAATTATCCATTCAGCTACTGCTGGTCTTATTCATATTTTTAATTCGCATCCCTATGAGTTCCTCTCATATATACCCCGTTGCAAATTATAAGCATAGCCGTATTTTTTCATAAAAATATAGTACATACTACAACAAAAGCCATATAACGAAGAGTTTCAAAATTAGTGCAAAAGTTAAAAAAAATTGTTTTAAATTTCATCCATTTCACCAGAGTTTTAAAAGTTTTTCTGGGTATGCAGTTTTATAGCGCATTGAATTATATATAATAAAAAGTGCAAATTGCGAATTTTTTTATTGTATATGCAAAAAGAAGACCAGCGCCATCAACTCGTTGCATCTATAACTTTAACCCTCCGATTTTCGGTGCCGTATGATGCGGTAAGTGCATCATAAGGGTCTGCCCAGACCCATACCAATAATGTATGATATACGGCTTTAAAATTAATTTTATTTATTTATTTGAACGGATTAGTATTAATTACGAAGAGCAATTGGGTTTACAACTATATTGTTGCATGGAATGTTCATTAAGACATATGTGACGATTACATTTGCTGCAGTTACAACGAGTTTTACGTCGCTTTTTCGAAGAAGAAGCAGCACAATGGTAGCACGATGACCGTGTTGAAGCAACTTGAGCATATGATTGTTGCTGTGCTGCATCTGATATCGATGGACAAGATTTCGGTACCTAAAAGTAGCGAAATAATTTATTTTAAATACATGCATACACATATCTTTACACGCGGAGATATATGTAGGTGTGCATATAATTCACACTCACCTTGATATTGAAAAGATTCATTGCTTGTCTTATATGAGCAAACCTCCATACTAATGGGTTAGTCGCCCGTTTCGTCATATGTGGGATAACTAGCTGCCGTGCCAATTCAATGATAAATGAGCGCCTCTTATCACTCTGCTTTGCCGGATTCAGCTCGTCATAGATGATGAATGAGGCCAAACCGGCAATATCAAGCATATTATAAAACATTGCCAGTCAACATTTGATCCATTGTATCTACCCCCGTTTTAAATTTATTGTAGTCCAAAATTTGATCTGGCTTGAATCCTTTCAATGGATCGGTGCTTTGACGGTAATGGGCAGTGGATAACATAATTACTGGCCTTGCCATATACGAGCACAGAGCGATATTATTTTGTGATAACAAAATAAAGAGCTTTTAACATCACGCTTCGGGTTAAGCAATTCATGCGGAATGAAGGTCTTATTTTTTCCTACTGTACCGACGAAAGCCACTCTACGATACATCAAGATTTCTGCCAAGTTGTATGTTGAAAAAAAATTGTCAGCATAAACCGTCCTACCGCTGTCCATATAATTTTCCATCAATTTCATGAGGACCCGCTCACCTTGATTCGTTTCTCGCTGGCCACCTGGTGGTTTTCCGGTATAAAGTATACCTTTCAGAGGGTAGTTTGAAACAGAGTCACAAATCCACCACACTTTCATGCCATATTTTGCCGGCTTACTCGGAATATATTGGGTGAATCGAGTGCGCCCACGATATGGAAATAACTGTTCATCGACGCTTACATGACAATCCGGAGTGTATGCTTTCTCTAAATTGTAACATTGTGACAACGAGGCCTTCCAGGTGGTGGAGGATTTCAATTCCACATCCACTTACCATCTTTTGACCTGTATATAAGGCCCTGGGTAATAGATGTGCTTCATGATTCCATTGTGGTTGAAGCCTAAAGGGCGATAGCTTCTCTATACAAATCCTCAATATCATCATGGTTTTCATCCAGAACAGCCTCTAACTCGATTTCCTGTTCTATATCTGATGCTTCACCGAAGTCATCTTCATCTGGAAAATATTCATCATCTTCTACGTCGCCACTTGTTTCAAATGGATCGGACTCCTGTCCCATAATTTCTTCAATTTGTGCCTGAAGTCGCTGACGTTCTTCCGGACTCACATTTGCTGCACTTAGCTTACGAAGCAAACGCGTCACCACATCAACTTCATCCATATTTACTTGTTCCATTTTATTTAAAAAAACACTTCCCACTAATTAAAAAACACGTGTTCACTTTAATTCTCAAATGTCAACTAAAAAATTATCTCTGCCGCTGCCTCCGCTAACAGTTTAGTTGTTTACACCTAACGGTTAACCAATTTACATGAGAAGCTTATATGGGTCTGCACAGACCCATGTGAGCTTAATTAACGAAATTAGTTTAAAATTATTATTTTTACAACAAATATAGCAAAAATTTTATTTTTGCTACTTCATTGTGTTTAGCACACTACATTTTAGGAAGTCATGGACTAAGAAGCCTCAGATATTAGAAATAAAAGATCTACATACATTTAAAGATCGAATGGGTCTGGCCAAACCCATATGAACATCGGAAGGTTAAAATGAGTGAAAGTTGCTAAAACATGGCTTTATTTCAATTACACTTCAAGGATTATTTAAGTTATTATCAATCGGAATTCATCTTACTGATAATTTTTTTGTATATTTCCAAAAACATGTTCAAGTTTCGATACCAAGAAACCAACCACTTTCTGATGTCCTCAGTAAAAGTTTAACATATTCCCGAAACAGCTTTCTGTATTGACCGAAACAATTAAAAATCAAAAAGGATCTGGTTTGGCCAGATGCCGAACGCTGTTTTGATGGAAAATTAAGGCCATATTCTCGAAATACTCTCTTAAAATGCATCAGTTTTTGAAAGTGGTTCTAAATTATGCATTTATATTAGGAATTATTGTTCCGATACATGAAAAAGGCGATAGAGCAAACTGTCGAAATTATAGAGGCATATCGCTACTGAACTCAAGGTACAAGGTCTTCACAAATACATATATTACATTTAAGGCTGAGCCAATATGCTGAAGAAATACTAGATGATTACCAAGCAGGCTTTAGAGCCAACTGGTCGACGACTGACCTGGGCTTCATAATCATGCAAAGCTTTGCAACCTATATGATTACGACATTGATATTCACTGTCTATCTATCGATTTTCAGCAGGCATTTTGCGTGAGCAAAAATTAAGAATGTATAAAGCACTGATACGACCAGTGCTTACATATGTATATATGTGTAGCTGTGAACTAGGGACGCAGAGAGCTAACGAGACAAACCAGCTAATGTGCTTTGAAAGAAGAGTGCTCCGAAAGATCTATGGTCCGCTTAGACTGGTAGATGGCACTTATCGCATTAAGCAATGCCGAACTGGAAGACATAGTTAAGAAAGAAACTATAATAAGATTTATTAAGTCTCAACGACTAAGATGGCTGGGAGATGTGGCTAGAATGCCAAGATAGCGATCAACGAAGAAGGAACTAGATCTTCGCCCAATTGGAGAAAGAAAAAGGGGACGGCCGAGGAAAAGTGACTAGAAGATGTGGAAGCTGAACTTAAGAAAATGCGCGTGCAATGTTGGCTGTAAATCGAGTTCGATAACAAGAAGCTGTCAAGGAAGCAGTGGTTCACCAAGAACTGTGACGCTACGAAGAATGTTAGGAATTCTGAAATATGAAATTTGAAAATACCATGGAAATGTTGTACACAACCTGTTGAAGGGGTTACAATCGCTGTGATAGTTTCGCCCACCAATAATATACACTTCGTCATCAGAATCGATATTCCAGATTGGTTGAACTTTCTATATATTTTCCTTCGCTTAGAGTGGCCACCCATTTTTCGTGACCAGTTACACCTCTGTGCTGAAATCACTTTCTGTAGTATTCAAGAAGCATTTCTAGCCTACAAAATCGTCTAACGACTTTGCGATGCTGCAACTCTTGAGACACTAAGTTGCATAGCTTTTTTATGAATTCGACTGCTTTAAGGCATTTGGAAGCTGCAGTTGGTGTCACTCTCAAAAACTCTGCAAGCTCTTCTTGCGTTCAGCGTAAGATTTCATTGGGTCATGGAATGTAAAATATAAAGCCCAAAACTTTATCTAAATTTGTTCTGATGAAAGTAATTTAATATTGTGAATTAGTTTCGAGGAGGATGGTTCCATATGTAGAAGTCCACGCAAGTGGGGAAAGTTACTGATCGCCATTCACTTGGGACGATTCTTCTGCATATGGTTCAAGCAGCTCACAACTTCCGGGATTAGCTCAAGTATCCTCTGGGTAGCTGTCGAACACCCGTTCGGAGTGAGCCAACGTGAAAAGGCGAAGCATTCCAGTATAGCGCGTTGTGCGCTGGGTTTGGGACACCCCACTGAAAAATCCCCCCCCCCCCAATGAAAAGATGTAAAAGGCCTCTGATGAGCACTTCCTATACTGATTACGACCTCTGCAAACGAACTAAGGAAAACGCGCCAATTTAGAAAAAGAATTCATTTCGAAATAACAATTTATTAATGAAACTTAAAAAAGTAGTTACACTACTTTTGGAAACACCATTTCAAATGCGCCCAGTGAATGTTTTGATTTTCAGATTCAACCGTCAACCACCCAATAGTGAAAACTTTAATGTCCCTATAACCATGACCTCCTCTTCTTCTCCTTCGCCCTCGCCATGTTCCCTTAGTAGGGATCGACCCTCCTCATTCGCAAACTCCAGGTTACTCGGTCCTGGGTTGTCCCTTCGTTGACTTCGCTTCGTTGCATATCGTTTATCGATAATTTGACAAAATCGCTATGGTTTTGACGTCACATTTGTACAATTTATTCGTGTGTTGTTTGTTTAATCTTTCTTCTTCTTGCATTTTTGTTTGAATTTTCCCATTTCTCTCGCGCAACTTTACCAGTGTGACGACGTAATCTTGTATTCTATCATTTTTGCCCTATTACGATTCATAACTGAGTTCTTAAATCGGTCCGCGATTTCTGTCCCCTCCGCCAAAACGGAAATTCGTCCGCCAGCCAGTCCGTTTCAGATACGGTCTTAGGTTTTACGATAATTTTCATTCCAGCGAGTTGTTGCTCCTTATACATTTACGTTCTTTGTTTAATTTAATATTAGCCAAGACACAAACTTTTGCAATCTGTATATAATTTGGTACTTCTTCAGCGACATCTATGTGTGAAGATTGAAGGTGTCACTTTGACAGAACGGTTCGCGTCTTTAATATTAAAGCGTTGTTGGCGACATCTAATACTGGAGTTAAGAGTTTTTCAACGGAAGTGCTGCCTTTTCATATTAACTTATCCCGTTGAGTTCCTGCGAAATCTAGTTTCTAGTAAGGGAAATTTAATGTTTTGTATGAAAACCATGTAAATGGAATTACTTATTAATTAACGTAAAATTAAAGCTACGTATTGAATAAATCACTAAAAGGGCAGTTTAATTAAAAGAAACATGAAACGTTGATTCACTGATACAATCAGTAAACGTAATTACTTTGTATGTATGTACTACAAACATGTGTATGTGTAACTTAAAAAAGATGTACATTTGAATTTGAATTTGAATTTATTTATTACTAATTAGTATAATAATACATTATAATTTACAATAAACTGTTAGTCCTACAGAGACTATTAAAAGTCTGTTCGTAGGCTAGTAGCATTTAACAAAATAAGTTTTATATGTAACATACGTAACATACATTTAACTTTATGTTACAACATACTTACTTATATCTAGCGGTTCTATAAAGAACATAAAATACAATTTTTAATTTTTTTATTTTTATTTTAAATACTTAATTAATTTTTAATTAATAAAGTGTCAACCGTTACAATGAAATAACGCGATATTAACAAATATCATAGGTTTAAATTCGTTTTTGTTAACCAGATTTTTATATCTTTTTTATTTTTGTCGTTAATTACATCATAGGCTTTGAACCACTTTCGAAGCTGATTAAATATTTTAATGCTATAGTTTATGTAACATCTTGAACCAATACTTAATTTACATTTTTTGTGCTCAATTTGTCTATTTCTAGTATTTATTATCCTTGATAGAAACGAATTCTTTAAGTTATTGTAATTTTGTATTAAAGCTGTAAAGTAGAACAACTTTTTTATCGAAAGAATGTTGCTAATCTTTAAGGAATTATCTGTTATTGAATTTTGTTTACTCTTAAACATTATTTTTAATATTTTATTTTGTATTAATTCAATGCTATTTACTTCAGATTTGTACGCACCTCCCCAAGCTACGATACCGTAAGAGGTGACTGACTCAAATAGGGCATAATAAATAGTTGATAATTGTTCTTTGCTTAATATATACTTTAATTTGGCAAACACAAAGATTAAATATCTATTTCGCTTTATTAAATAATTAATTTGAAAATCCCATTTTAACTTATAGTCAATTAAAATGCCAAGATATTTAGTGCTTTCAAGCCGTGTTATTGGAATACAGTTACATTTACTGTTAGAATCATGATTATGCATAAATATATTAATATTTCCAGGTACGGAATCTTTATAAACTCCAAAAGTTAGAAATACCGTTTTATTAATATTCACAGATAACTTGTTTTGACACATCCATGCAAATATTTTATTTGCAATTAAATTTGCATTTAAATCAGCATCCTCCCAAGTATCGCCACTTATAAGAATAGTTGTATCGTCAGCATACGATATTATATTGTGAGGGGTTTTTTGGCTAAATTGCACAGCACTATATATTTCATTTATGTATATCAAAAATAATAAAGGTCCTAACACTGTCCCCTGAGGGACTCCATATCCACAATCGTTTCATTACTAACAGTACCATCTACCTTTACACATTGTGTTCTGCCAGTAAGATAATTTTTTATAAGATTCAAGGCGATTCCACGGATACCAATATCGCTTAATTTTTGTATTAGCATTTTGAGGGCAACCGTGTCAAAAGCCTTTGCTAAATCTAAAAATATTGCAATAATTGGTTTACTATTATCACGATTTTTATATATACTTATATTCAGCAAAATGAGCTAATGCACCTTTGGTTGATTTTCCTTGGCGAAAGCCATATTGATTTTTATTTAACACGTTATACGAGTATTTGTTAAGAAAGGAAAGTAATCTTTTATGCACTACTTTTTCAAATATTTTTGCTACATTAGAAATTAATGATATTGGCCTATAATTAAATTCAAAATACTTTTCTTTAGCTTTGTGTACTGGTATTATGAATGCTTTTTTACAATGATCAGGACAATCTCCTGTTTCTAAGCATATTGGTAATGTTAGGTAGAGGTTTTATAATGACATTGCTTAATTTTTTTAATACGCTTGTTGGAATTTCATCTATTCCGGCTGCCGTATCATTTTTTAATAATTTATTTATTTTTTTTTATTTCATCTGTATGAGTAGGAAAAAAATATTGAATTTTTAATCAAAGGGTATTTTACCACATTTTTCACCTGTATATTTGATTTTATTTGCCATTTCTGTACCTACATTATTAAAGTAAGTATTAAACTTATCAGCTATATCTTTTTTTCTGTGACTTTTTCGTTTGTTATGAGTAAGTAATCAATTGAGCTTTTTTTAATTTTCGTTTTATTAGAGTTTATTTTATTATTTATATAATTCCAAAATTGCTTATTAGATTTTAGATTTTTTATTTTTTTTAGATACAGATCCCACAGATATATTTCGTAGGAACTGAAAATTTACAAAATACTAACAAAAAAAAAAAACATAAGGGAAACAAATTTACTGGTTTAGACATTTTAATTTTTTTTTATATTTTCAATATACAATTCCTATGTAAAATAGCTCGTTGATAGCGAAGATCCAGCTAATTTTTTATTTATGGACAAGATTTCCAGCTTTGCATTTATTTGCAATTTACTATTATTCAGCTAAAATAATTATATATATATATATTAGGGCGGGTCGATTTAAAAATCGCTCATTGCTGTGTGAAAATCGTATTCTAGGGATCAAAATAAGAAACTTTGCCGAAGGAACCATACCTCTAAAACGAATTCTGATGTCCCCCAATTTGGGTCGAACTTTTGGGTAGGGGCAAATTTTAAAAAATCCCACTTTGACCCATTTAGAGTGCTCAATCGAGTCCAAATGTATGACCGATCCCCATTAACTTTGGACGGCCGATCCACCCATGCCAGTGGCACACCCCCTGGAACTCCCCTGGGGGTTCCCCATACAATCATTCCAAAATATCACCATTTTTGGCCTTTACATGAGAAAATCAGCTAAATGGCTATGTTTTTTCTTTATTTTTATTTATTTATAATAATATTTATTATTTATTTATTATAATATCTATTTTTTCTCTTAAGAAATTTATTTAGCCAGAACATATGTAAATGAAAAAATTAATTTAAATGAGTTATAGAAAAGAAACTAAAAAGTTCGACCCAAATTGGGGGACATCAGAATTCGTTTTAGAGGTATGGTTCCTTCGCCAAAGTTTCTTATTTTGATCCCTAGAATATGATTTTCACAGAGCAATGGGCGATTTTTTTGCCTCCCCACAAATCGACCCGGTCTAATATATATATACAATATATTTATATATATAATTGCCGCGTACACCCTTTTGTTTGGATGTTCGGCCGAGCTCCTCCTCCTATTTGTGGTGTGCGTCTTGATGTTGTTCCACAAATGGAATGAATAGTAAACAGTAAAGAAAGATAAACAGTGTACGATGGTCGTTACAAAAGTCCGCGCAAAGTCAGAGAGATGGCCCTTCTGGCGCGTATCGAACAAGTTTCAGCCAGATCACTATTTTTCTTTGTGTTTTAATTTCGTTTGAATCGAGGAAATCGAGTAATTTTCCTCTTTCATCACAACAACGTACCAGCTCACGCCTCAGCAGTTTGTGTCACAAAACTAAAGGAAATAGGGTTCCAACTCTTTTCACATACTTACTTAAGACTTGGCTCCCTCAGAAGCCTTACATATTTGAAAAAATGGCTGGCGAGACAAATTTTTTATTCAAACGAAGAGGTGACTACAGAAACGAATGGATATTATTCAGACTTGGACAAATCCTATTATTTGAAAAGGATCAAAAACTAAAACAGCGCTGAACGAAATGTAACAGCTCAAGAATAGACTAAGTCGAAAAATAGAAAAGGTTTACCCAAATAATAAAACAGTTTTTTGAAGTGAAACTTACTTCGCTCTCGTAAAGCGAGAATGGAGAGTAAAATTTCAAGGCCATGCAACGTTTTGGGCATTTTAGTTCCGCGAGAGAGAAAAAAAATATAACTTAGAGGAAAAGGAGAGAGAGAGCTATGCCTTATATACACCTTAGATACACTTTAGGCTATTTTTCCTGAGTTTTTCCTTATGGTTGCTAATTTCTAGTGAAAAATAACACTGCCTACAGGCGCTCGTTATATTTCCTTGGTGCCTACTGTTTGGGTCGTTTTTTGGTCCAATTTTTTGACGTTTGTTTGTTTTTTTGGTTCCTACTTTTTGGCGCTTATTTCCGTTTCCTGGCTAGTGCTTGTGCGTACTATAAAGTGATATCCATTCCTGCGTCGAATTTATTGGTATTGCCTTGCGGTAATTTGTGCCGTTCCTGCGGTCCTGGAATCGCTGCGTTTGTAGTGCGCGTTGTTGCCACGGTTTGTGTCCGACGTTTATCTACACCCGTCGACCCTTCTCCGTTTTTTGTAAATTTTGTCTATTTGTATTCTCTGCAAATGTTGTGAATTTATTTGGATATATATTCTTTCTCTCTCTCTCTCTCTCTCTCTCATTCTCATTGGAAAGAGGGGAGAGTCAGTACGGATATAGATAGCTCTGTTTTCACTGACCCATTCAAAATGGAGTCTGAAGAAGGAGTGGGGGTTTACTTAAACTGCCGGAAACAAGCAGTGTTTTTCAAGCAGAGGTCTTCGCGATCCTGCAGGCATGCAAAATGCTTCGGGATCGCTATTGGAAGGAGACATTAATATTTTTTCCGACAGTCAAGCTGCGATCAAGGCCCTGTCGTCGCTGTATTGCAGCTCTTTTCTGGTTAACGTCACGAACGTGCCGGAAAAATGTCTCTTATCTGGGTTCCTGGGCACAGGAATATAGCGAGAAATGAAATTGCCTATGAGCTTGCCAGGAAGGGGTCGGCCGAACCGGTTCCAGCTGTCTCCTCCTCAGGCATCGGTGCCCCCTTGGTCGTCGTTAAAGGGAAACTACACATTTTTTTCTAAAAAAAGCGCAAGACAGATGGAGGTCTGTCTCATGTGCTATTTCGAAAACACTATGGCCTCAATACGATAGAAACAGAACGCTTAAGGTGATGGCAATCCTCCGCCACTCAATTTCTAAACTCCTTGCGGTGTTCACTGGTCACTGGCTGATCGGTACTCATGCGGAGAAGCTTGGGATTCCGTAAAACCCCTATTGCAGAAGCAGTGGGGATCCTGCAGAGAAAGAGACTGTGGAACACTTTCTCTGCAAATGTCCGGCTCTGGCGGCTAGACGCTTAAGATTCCTTAGCGTGCCTTTGGGGATGGGTTGAAGAAGTTCTCCAGTCTAGATCCTTTTTCTCTCCTCCACTACATCAACAGCACTGGATAGCTGTAGACGGTTTTTTCTCTTAATCTTTTCACAGGTGGTGGTCCACATTATGGTATCAAAATTTAGCACGTAAGTGCTACTTGAAGTGTACCTGGGGTACTCTTGCCATCTTACCTACCTACCTACCATGACTGTAGCTATGTCCCGTACTAGAAAAAAGAAGAGGCGCGGTTTTGAATTTTTCAGACGGTTCGGTTGTTGTTTCGAGACAAATGATTTTAAAATTTGAGGTACAGGAGCACGCGGACGGCTCTCTACCTCGTTAATGGGCTGTAGAAGCTATAATATTGGGAATTTGGGCATGCAAATTTCACAGTATATTCTTAAGATACTTTTTTTAATTTCTAGACCACCAGGTCTCTTTAAAGTAATTTCCTATACTTCACTTGAGTTCGGCAACAAAAACTTTGAAACAAATTTCTTGAACGTATTTAGTTATCGTAAAAATCGTGATTTCATAACAATCTGCACACAATCGCCGATGTATTCAATACCTGATAGCAAATAAAAATTTATACGAAACGGTAGTAACCTCTACTCGTATTGCACGAATACGGAAGGACATTCATTACAAATTGGAAAAGTAACCTTATCCAGGCATTGGTAATAAATAGCAGCGCGTTTACGAAAAAATAAATACACGCACGTACACTCATCTCTTATTGAAATTTGAATGGCATTGGTGTGACGATTTCCCCCTCAACGTGGAGGAAACTCCCCTTTTGATCAAATCCTAGTCCCCATGGACGCCCGAAGAAAAAAAAAATTTGGAATGGAGCAGTGAAGGCAAACTATCTGTGTTTCTAATATCTTCTTCTGTGTGTCAATTGCTTCACAGAATTCGCTATTCTCATTGAATTTGTTTTTCTTCCATCACGGACTTTTACGCCAATCGAACGAGTATTTTCGTAAAAGTAATTGGACGCCCGAAAAACCCCGTTTGCAAGTCAAAACGCTGATGTCTACCTTGTTCACTAGACATAATTTGGAATAAAGCAGTCTCAATTTAAGATCTACGACTATTTGAAAGAAAAACCAGATTTGTTGAAGAAAATTTCATCGAAGCAGAAGTATCACGAAGGCGCTTCAACATTTATCGATTACTTTTCACGAAGAAAACTGGGTTCAGCTTTCATGAAATTTGATAATAAGAATTTATTTTCGTTTTAAAACTTTGATTCCGAAATTAAATTTAATTCATTAATAATTTTTGTGCAAATTATTTTAATAAAAAACAAAAAACAAAAACATTCATGCTAATCTATAACATTTAGATACACTTTTGTATATGAGAAAGTGGAGGTGAATACATTCAAAAGTTTTTACGTGAATGTTTAGCACTGCAAAGAGCTCACTTGAGATTTCGAACAGTGTCTTTTTCGAGGAAATAGGCAGTCTAGGTACCAAGGAAAAGTTAAGTAGATACTCTAAAGAAGGATGATTCGGTAATAAAAACTGGATAAGGGCTCGGAGTTATTCAAACTGACCAGCTTTCTGTAATCAGGCGTAATCGTCTATCTGGACCCAAAAATAAGTGGCAAATTTTGAAATGTTCCATTTTTATTAAAATATGGGATTATTTTGTGACAAATCACGAAAGTTCGCGAACCAACTGACAACGAAAACCGGACGAGTGAGATACTAAAAAAAACTTGAATTCGTCTTGACACCAAATGGCAAAACAGAAGTTGCCAGAAGGTACGAGTTGCCATATCTAGAAATTACGAAGGTTATTAAACGCATGCATAAAATTAAAAAATGCTTGATGTTTTTATTTTCGCGTACTGCGATGTTAGTTGTTTTATTCGCATTTACTTAATGCCCTACAATAACTCGAATTCCCTTAAGAGACCACTGTCAGCTCTTACGCGAACCCGGATTGTTGTGGATTGTTGTAGCTGCAGGTTTTGGTGAGAGTTTAGTGTACTGAAAAGTGTGTGTGTTTTTTTTTTAATTGCATTAATAACTGCAATTCTACGCGTCAAAATGCAACTGTTTAGATATGTCGTTGCTTTGAGTAAAAGTATTTGCAACTGAGTTTGAGTGCAATATTGAATGCAAAAGCAAACTCTCAGTGCAAAGACAAGCTCTTAGTACAGTTTAAAAGCGAGGGTTTCTGAAATATTAGGCAGCAACTTTAACATATCACTTTTACGCCTCTGTTACCTTAACTTATATAAGCAGGGGTGACGCGCTCACAGTACTCAGTCTTAAGGTTAGGCGATGTAGATTCTGTTACAAAACGCAAAACACACCACGAATGTTCTGACACTGTCCAATTGCAGAATTTATTCAACAAGAGCAAGCGATCATTCATGAGGGTTCTTCAAAATTAATGAGGGTCCTTGCGAGGGAGCTTAATGTTACTGAGATCCTTATCCGTCGGGTTGTCCACGAAGATCTCGTTTCCGAAACTGGATCGAGGAGAGTTGCATTATTGCAGCTAATGGAAGTTTTATTGAATGATTTTATAAATATAAATAAAGTTATGGTGCACTGGATAAACGATCGGGGCAAATCTTCCACCATTTCTCGGTCCTCTGCAAAAGCCTGATACCACTCGTAGACCCGTGTTTTTGCTAAAGCACACTCGCCATAGGCTTTCTGCAACATTTTCAACGATTCGGCACACGAAGTCCCGTTCAAAACACAAAACTAAAGACAAATTGTCAGTTCGATATTTTAATCCACAGTAAAAATCGCAGAGCATACCTGCGGTTGACTCATATAATTAAATGTCAAAAGCAAATTAATTGACAGATCACGCCCAAACTTTGCGACACTATAGAGGACAGTTTTACCAACATTCCAGCAAAAAAAATGTATATGTACAAGGGGGCGCAAAAGTAATATTGCGGTGTTTTTTGGTTGCAATTTAAAAAAAAAAAGAAAAACTTTGATTGTTCTTGTGGATTATTTTTATTTTGGTCTTTTTTTACATCAAGTCGAGAATATGATGTCATGTAAATGGCCGCCGCCACAGTTGATTGCCATTTGAGCCCTTTTAATGGCATTTTCCATCACTTTGGCCAAAACTTCCGGCGATAGGTCCTCACATTCTTGACGGATATTGTCTTTAAGAGCTGCAAGAGTCTGAGGCTTGTTGACATAAATCCGCGACTTCAAAAAGCCTCACAAAAAGAAGTCTGGAGCGGTCAAATCAGGCGATCTTGCTGGCCAGTGCAAATCGCCAAAACGGGAGATTAGGCGCCCGTGAAATGCATCCTTCAGCATATCGGTTATGGCACGTGCAGTGTGTGCCGTTGCACCGTCCTGTTGGAACCACATCCTGTTTTCCAATCCCAATTCATCAAGTGGCGGCAAAAAGAACTCGTTGATCATTGCTCTGTAGCGCTCACCATTCACAGTAACCGTTTGGCCCGCGACGTCTTCGAAGAAAAAAGGTCCGATGACTCCTCCAGCGAAAACAGCACACCATACAGTGACTTTGAGCGGGTGTAATGGCTCTTCGTGGGTTACACGCGGTTTTTCAGTGCCCCAGAAGCGTAAATTTTGCTTATTTACGTACCCGCTAAGATGGAAATGGGCCTCATCACTCATGATTATTTTTGATGAAAAATCATCTTCCTCTTGGTGGTGATTAAGGATTGCTTGAGCGTATGTTAGACGCGATTGGCGGTCAGCAGCTAACAGCTGATGCACCGTCTGGACTTTGTACGGAAACATCTTCAAATCTTGTACCAAAATTCGCTGTAAAGACCGTCGACTGATACCCAGTTGTGTGGCACATCGTCTGGTCGATCCATGATATCCTCGGCTACAGCAGCAGTATTCTCTGCAGAACGGCTACTCCGGGGTCTGCCACGCCTGGCAGCATCTCGTGTTGTGCCAGTTTCTTCGAGGCGAGCGGCTAAACGTCGCAGTGTTTCACCAGTAGGCGTTGGACGGCGAGGAAATCTGCGACGAAATTCACGTTGTGCCAAAGTCACCGACCGATTATTGGTCAAATAAATAGTCAGCAATATTCCGCGTTCTGGAGCAGTGTAGCGTAACATTGTTTATTAACGTGTATTTCGCATGTATTTACTACACAAATGTCAAAACAGAACTGACATTAGGGACCAATCGCAAAATTTATAGCATTTTCTGATAGGAGGATTACTTTAGCGCCACCTGTTATGTACGTAAATTTTGAAGTTATCATTGCCAACTATATTTCTTCCTCGTATCTCCTTAAAAACAGAAGCAGCATTTCATATCGTTGCAAATTTTATTCTTCTGAACGTAAATACTTACACAAAAAAAAGCTGTAAAGGCTGTAAAGGCTCCTAGAATATTTCCAAATACCCACACCGTGAAACTTAACAAATTCAAAATACAAAGTTCCCTTAGCGAATTTCTGCATTCGTCGGGGTATAGCATAGGTACACTTGTCCATACATACATACTTATATAAAAATATGTGCTTCTTATATAGAATACAAACATACATAC